>NW_027274733.1:0-84028 GCF_030028105.1 Mobula birostris
AGTTTCAGGGCATGAGATTCAGGGCATGAGATTCAGGGCATGAGTTTCAGTTCAGGAGTTTCAGGGCATGTGATTCAGGGCGTGTGATTCAGGATATGAGATTCATGCCATGAGTTTCAGTGCAGGAGTTTCAGGGCATGAGATTCAGGGCATGAGTTTCAGGGTAGGTGATTCAGGGCAGGAGTTTCAGGACATGAGATTCAGGGCATGAGTTTCAGTGCAGGAACTTGAGGTCATGAGATTCAGTGCACGAGTTTCAGAGCGTGAGATTCAGGGCATGAGATTCAGGGCATGAGTTTCAGGGTAGGTGATTCAGGGCAGGAGTTTCAGGGCATGAGATTCAGGGCATGAGTTTCAGGACATGAGATTCAGGACATGAGCTTCAAGGCAGGAGATTAAGGACAGGAGTTTCACAGCAGGAGTTTCAGAGCATGAGATTCAGGGCAGGAGATTCAGTGCAGGAGTTTCAGTGCAGGAGTTTCATAGCATGAGTTTCAGGGCAGGAGATTCAGGGCAGGAGATTCAGGGCAGGAGTTTCAGGGCAGGAGATTCGGGGCATGAGTTTCAGTGCATGAGTTTCAGGGCATGAGTTTCAGGGCATGAGTTTCAGGGCAGGAGTTTCAGGGCATGTGAATCAGCGCGTGAGTTTCAGGATATGAGATTCATGGCATGAGTTTCAGTGCAAGAGTTTCAGGACATGAGATTCAGGGCATGAGTTTCAGTGCATGAGTTTGAGGGCAGGAGTTTCAAGGCATGAGATTCAGGGCATGAGTTTCAGTGCATGAGTTTGAGGGCAGGAGTTTTAGGGCATGAGATTCAGGGCTTGATTTTCAGGGCATGAGATTCAGGGCAGGTATTTCAGGGCATGTAATTCAGGGCATGAGTTTCTAAGCAGATGATTCAGGGCAGGGGTATTAGGGCATGTGATTCAGGGCATGAGTTTCAGTGCATGAGTTTCAGGGCAGGAGTTTCAGGGTATGTGATTTAGGGCATGAGTTTCAGGGCATGAGATTCAGGGCTTCAGTTTCAGGGCATGAGGTTCAGGGCATGAGTTTCAGGGCATGAGATTCAGGGCATGCGTTTCAGTGCAGGAACTTGAGGGCATGAGATTCAGTGCACGAGTTTCAGAGCATGAGATTCAGGGCAAGAGATTCAGGGCATGATTTTCAGGGCAGGAGATTCAGGGCAGATGTTTCAGTGCAGGAGTTTCAGGGCATGAGATTCAGGGCATGAGTTTCAGGTCATGAGTTTCAGGACAGGAGATTCAGGGCATGAGTTTCAGGGCATGAGTTTCAGTGCAGGAGTTTCAGGGCATGTGATTCAGGGCGTGAGTTTCAGGATATGAGATTCATGGCATGAGTTTCAGTGCAGGAGTTTCAGGGCATGAGATTCAGGGCATGAGTTTCAGGGTAGGTGATTCAGGGCAGGAGTTTCAGGACATGAGATTCAGGGCATGAGTTTCAGTGCAGGAACTTGAGGTCATGAGATTCAGTGCACGAGTTTCTGAGCATGAGATTCAGGGCATGAGATTCAAGGCAGGAGATTCAGGACAGGAGTTTCACAGCAGGAGTTTCAGAGCATGAGATTCAGGGCATGAGATTCAGGGCATGAGTTTCAGGGCAGGAGATTCAGTGCAGGAGTTTCAGTGCAGGAGTTTCATAGCATGAGTTTCAGGGCAGGAGATTCAGGGCAGGAGATTCAGGGCAGGAGCTTCAGGGCAGGAGATTCGGGGCATGAGTTTCAGCGCAAGTGTTTCAGTGCAGGAGATTCAGGGCATGAGATTCAGGGCATGAGATTCAGAGCATGAGTTTCTAAGCAGATGATTCAGGGCAGGAGTATTAGGGCATGTATTTCAGGGCATGGGTTTCAGTGCATGAGTTTCAGGGCAGGTGTTTCAGGGTATGTGATTTAGGGCATGAGTTTCAGGGCATGAGATTCAGGGCTTGAGTTTCAGGGCATGAGGTTCAGGGCATGAGTTTCAGGGCATGAGATTCAGGGCATTAGTTTCAGTGCAGGAATTTGAGGGCATGAGATTCAGTGCACGAGTTTCAGAGCATGAGATTCAGGGCAAGAGATTCAGGGCATGATTTTCAGGGCAGGAGATTCAGGGCAGGTGTTTCAGTGCAGGAGTTTCAGGGCATGAGATTCAGGGCATGAGTTTCAGGTCATGAGTTTCAGGACAGGAGATTCAGGGCATGAGTTTCAGGGCATGAGTTTCAGTGCAGGAGTTTCAGGGCATGTGATTCAGGGCGTGAGTTTCAGGATATGAGATTTATGGCATGAGTTTCAGTGCAGGAGTTTCAGGGCATGAGATTCAGGGTATGAGTTTCAGGGTTGGTGATTCAGGGCAGGAGTTTCAGGGCATGAGATTCAGGGCATGAGTTTCAGGACATGAGATTCAGGACATGAGCTTCAAGGCAGGAGATTCAGGACAGGAGTTTCACAGCAGGAGTTTCAGAGCATGAGATTCAGGGCATGAGATTCAGGGCATGAGTTTCAGGGCAGGAGATTCGGGGCATGAGTTTCAGTGCATGAGTTTCAGGTCAGGAGTTTCAGGGTATGTGATTTAGGGCATGAGTTTCAGGGCATGAGATTCAGGGCTTGAGTTTCAGGGCATGAGGTTCAGGGCATGAGTTTCAGGGCATGAGATTCAGGGCATGAGTTTCAGTGCAGGAACTTGAGGGCATGAGATTCAGTGCACGAGTTTCAGAGCATGAGATTCAGGGCATGAGATTCAGGGCATGATTTTCAGGGCAGGAGATTCAGGGCAAGTGTTTCAGTGCTGGAGAGTCAGGGCATGAGATTCAGGGCATGAGATTCAGAGCATGAGTTTCAGGGCATGAGTTTCAGGGCATGAGTTTCAGGGCAGGAGTTTCAGGGCATGTGAATCAGGGCGTGAGTTTCAGGATATGAGATTCATGGCAAGAGTTTCAGTGCAAGAGTTTCAGGACATGAGATTCAGGGCATGAGTTTCAGTGCATGAGTTTGAGGGCAGGAGTTTCAAGGCATGAGATTCAGGGCATGAGTTTCAGTGCATGAGTTTGAGGGCAGGAGTTTTAGGGCATGAGATTCAGGGCATGAGTTTCAGGGCATGAGATTCAGGGCAGGAGTTTCAGGGTATGTGATTTAGGGCATGTGTTTCAGGGCATGAGATTCAGGGCATGAGTTTCAAGGCAGGAGATTAAGCGCAGGTGTTTCAGTGCAGGAGTTTCAGGGCATGAGATTCAGGGCATGAGATTCAGGGCATGAGTTTTAGGACAGGAGATTCAGGGCATGAGTTTCAGGGCATGAGTTTCAGGGCATGTGTTTCAGGGCAGGAGTTTTAGGGCATGTGATTCAGGGCATGAGTTTCAGTGCATGAGTTTCAGGCAGGACTTTCAGGGTATGTGATTTAGGGCATGAGTTTCAGGGAATGAGATTCAGGGCTTGAGTTTCAGGGCATGAGGTCCAGGGCATGAGTTTCAGGGCATGAGATTCAGGGCATGAGTTTCAGTGCAGGAACTTTAGGGCATGAGATTCAGTGCACGAGTTTCAGAGCATGAGATTCAGGGCATGAGAAACAGGGCATGATTTTCAGGGCAGGAGATTCAGGGCAGGTATTTCAGTGCAGGAGTTTCAGGGCATGAGATTCAGGGCATGTGTTTCAGGATATGAGATTCATGGCATGAGTTTCAGTGCAAGAGTTTCAGGACATGAGATTCAGGGCATGAGTTTCAGTGCATGAGTTTGAGGGCAGGAGTTTCAAGGCATGAGATTCAGGGCATGAGTTTCAGTGCATGAGTTTGAGGGCAGGAGTTTCAGGGCAGGAGATTCGGGGCATGAGTTTCAGTGCATGAGTTTCAGGGCATGAGTTTCAGGGCATGAGTTTCAGGGCAGGAGTTTCAGGGCATGTGAATCAGGGCGTGAGTTTCAGGATATGAGATTCATGGCATGAGTTTCAGTGCAAGAGTTTCAGGACATGAGATTCAGGGCATGAGTTTCAGTGCATGAGTTTGAGGGCAGGAGTTTCAAGGCATGAGATTCAGGGCATGAGTTTCAGTGCAGGAACTTGAGGTCATGAGATTCAGTGCACGAGTTTCTGAGCATGAGATTCAGGGCATGAGATTCAAGGCAGGAGATTCAGGACAGGAGTTTCACAGCAGGAGTTTCAGAGCATGAGATTCAGGGCATGAGATTCAGGGCATGAGTTTCAGGGCAGGAGATTCAGTGCAGGAGTTTCAGTGCAGGAGTTTCATAGCATGAGTTTCAGGGCAGGAGATTCAGGGCAGGAGATTCAGGGCAGGAGTTTCAGGGCAGGAGATTCGGGGCATGAGTTTCAGTGCATGAGTTTCAGGTCAGGGGTTTCAGGGTATGTGATTTAGGGCATGAGTTTCAGGGCATGAGATTCAGGGCTTGAGTTTCAGGGCATGAGGTTCAGGGCATGAGTTTCAGGGCATGAGATTCAGGGCATGAGTTTCAGTGCAGGAACTTGAGGGCATGAGATTCAGTGCACGAGTTTCAGAACATGAGATTCAGGGCATGAGATTCAGGGCATGATTTTCAGGGCAGGAGATTCAGGGCAAGTGTTTCAGTGCTGGAGAGTCAGGGCATGAGATTCAGGGCATGAGATTCAGAGCATGAGTTTCAGGGCATGAGTTTCAGGGCATGAGTTTCAGGGCAGGAGTTTCAGGGCATGTGAATCAGGGCGTGAGTTTCAGGATATGAGATTCATGGCAAGAGTTTCAGTGCAAGAGTTTCAGGACATGAGATTCAGGGCATGAGTTTCAGTGCATGAGTTTGAGGGCAGGAGTTTCAAGGCATGAGATTCAGGGCATGAGTTTCAGTGCATGAGTTTGAGGGCAGGAGTTTTAGGGCATGAGATTCAGGGCATGAGTTTCAGGGCATGAGTTTCAGGGCATGAGATTCAGGGCAGGAGTTTCAGGGTATGTGATTTAGGGCATGAGTTTCAGGGCATGAGATTCAGGGCATGAGTTTCAAGGCAGGAGATTAAGCGCAGGTGTTTCAGTGCAGGAGTTTCAGGGCATGAGATTCAGGGCATGAGTTTTAGGACAGGAGATTCAGGGCATGAGTTTCAGGGCATGAGTTTCAGGGCATGTGTTTCAGGGCAGGAGTTTTAGGGCATGTGATTCAGGGCATGAGTTTCAGTGCATGAGTTTCAGGCAGGACTTTCAGGGTATGTGATTTAGGGCATGAGTTTCAGGGCATGAGATTCAGGGCTTGAGTTTCAGGGCATGAGGTCCAGGGCATGAGTTTCAGGGCATGAGATTCAGGGCATGAGTTTCAGTGCAGGAACTTTAGGGCATGAGATTCAGTGCACGAGTTTCAGAGCATGAGATTCAGGGCATGAGAAACAGGGCATGATTTTCAGGGCAGGATATTCAGGGCAGGTATTTCAGTGCAGGAGTTTCAGGGCATGAGATTCAGGGCATGAGATTCAGGGCATGAGTTTCAGTTCAGGAGTTTCAGGGCATGTGATTCAGGGCGTGTGTTTCAGGATATGAGATTCATGCCATGAGTTTCAGTGCAGGAGTTTCAGGGCATGAGATTCAGGGCATGAGTTTCAGGGTAGGTGATTCAGGGCAGGAGTTTCAGGACATGAGATTCAGGGCATGAGTTTCAGTGCTGGAACTTGAGGTCATGAGATTCAGTGCACGAGTTTCAGAACGTGAGATTCAGGGCATGAGATTCAGGGCATGAGTTTCAGGGTAGGTGATTCAGGGCAGGAGTTTCAGGGCATGAGATTCAGGGCATGAGTTTCAGGACATGAGATTCAGGACATGAGCTTCAAGGCAGGAGATTCAGGACAGGAGTTTCACAGCAGGAGTTTCAGAGCATGAGATTCAGGGCATGAGATTCAGGGCATGAGTTTCAGGGCAGGAGATTCAGTGCAGGAGTTTCAGTGCAGGAGATTCATAGCATGAGTTTCAGGGCAGGAGATTCAGGGCAGGAGATTCAGGGCAGGAGTTTCAGGGCAGGAGATTCGGGGCATGAGTTTCAGTGCATGAGTTTCAGGGCATGAGTTTCAGGGCATGAGTTTCAGGGCAGGAGTTTCAGGGCATGTGAATCAGGGCGTGAGTTTCAGGATATGAGATTCATGGCATGAGTTTCAGTGCAAGAGTTTCAGGACATGAGATTCAGGGCATGAGTTTCCGTGCATGAGTTTGAGGGCAGGAGTTTCAAGGCATGAGATTCAGGGCATGAGTTTCAGTGCAGGAACTTGAGGTCATGAGATTCAGTGCACGAGTTTCTGAGCATGAGATTCAGGGCATGAGATTCAAGGCAGGAGATTCAGGACAGGAGTTTCACAGCAGGAGTTTCAGAGCATGAGATTCAGGGCATGAGATTCAGGGCATGAGTTTCAGGGCAGGAGATTCAGTGCAGGAGTTTCAGTGCAGGAGTTTCATAGCATGAGTTTCAGGGCAGGAGATTCAGGGCAGGAGATTCAGGGCAGGAGTTTCAGGGCAGGAGATTCGGGGCATGAGTTTCAGTGCATGAGTTTCAGGTCAGGAGTTTCAGGGTATGTGATTTAGGGCATGAATTTCAGGGCATGAGATTCAGGGCTTGAGTTTCAGGGCATGAGGTTCAGGGCATGAGTTTCAGGGCATGAGATTCAGGGCATGAGTTTCAGTGCAGGAACTTGAGGGCATGAGATTCAGTGCACGAGTTTCAGAGCATGAGATTCAGGGCATGAGATTCAGGGCATGAATTTTCAGGGCAGGAGATTCAGCGCAAGTGTTTCAGTGCAGGAGATTCAGGGCATGAGATTCAGGGCATGAGATTCAGAGCATGAGTTTCTAAGCAGATGATTCAGTGCAGGAGTATTAGGGCATGTGATTCAGGGCATGGGTTTCAGTGCATGAGTTTCAGGGCAGGAGTTTCAGGGTATGTGATTTAGGGCATGAGTTTCAGGGCATGAGATTCAGGGTATGTGTTTCAGGGTTGGTGATTCAGGGCAGGAGTTTCAGGGCATGAGATTCAGGGCATGAGTTTCAGGACATGAGATTCAGGACATGAGCTTCAAGGCAGGAGATTCAGGACAGGAGTTTCACAGCAGGAGTTTCAGAGCATGAGATTCAGGGCATGAGATTCAGGGCATGAGTTTCAGGGCAGGAGATTCGGGGCATGAGTTTCAGTGCATGAGTTTCAGGTCAGGAGTTTCAGGGTATGTGATTTAGGGCATGAGTTTCAGGGCATGAGATTCAGGGCTTGAGTTTCAGGGCATGAGGTTCAGGGCATGAGTTTCAGGGCATGAGATTCAGGGCATGAGTTTCAGTGCAGGAACTTGAGGGCATGAGATTCAGTGCACGAGTTTCAGAGCATGAGATTCAGGGCATGAGATTCAGGGCATGATTTTCAGGGCAGGAGATTCAGGGCAAGTGTTTCAGTGCTGGAGAGTCAGGGCATGAGATTCAGGGCATGAGATTCAGAGCATGAGTTTCAGGGCATGAGTTTCAGGGCAGGAGTTTCAGGGCATGTGTTTCAGGATATGAGATTCATGGCATGAGTTTCAGTGCAAGAGTTTCAGGACATGAGATTCAGGGCATGAGTTTCAGTGCATGAGTTTGAGGGCAGGAGTTTCAAGGCATGAGATTCAGGGCATGAGTTTCAGTGCATGAGTTTGAGGGCAGGAGTTTCAGGGCAGGAGATTCGGGGCATGAGTTTCAGTGCATGAGTTTCAGGGCATGAGTTTCAGGGCATGAGTTTCAGGGCAGGAGTTTCAGGGCATGTGAATCAGGGCGTGAGTTTCAGGATATGAGATTCATGGCATGAGTTTCAGTGCAAGAGTTTCAGGACATGAGATTCAGGGCATGAGTTTCAGTGCATGAGTTTGAGGGCAGGAGTTTCAAGGCATGAGATTCAGGGCATGAGTTTCAGTGCAGGAACTTGAGGTCATGAGATTCAGTGCACGAGTTTCTGAGCATGAGATTCAGGGCATGAGATTCAAGGCAGGAGATTCAGGACAGGAGTTTCACAGCAGGAGTTTCAGAGCATGAGATTCAGGGCATGAGATTCAGGGCATGAGTTTCAGGGCAGGAGATTCAGTGCAGGAGTTTCAGTGCAGGAGTTTCATAGCATGAGTTTCAGGGCAGGAGATTCAGGGCAGGAGATTCAGGGCAGGAGTTTCAGGGCAGGAGATTCGGGGCATGAGTTTCAGTGCATGAGTTTCAGGTCAGGAGTTTCAGGGTATGTGATTTAGGGCATGAGTTTCAGGGCATGAGATTCAGGGCTTGAGTTTCAGGGCATGAGGTTCAGGGCATGAGTTTCAGGGCATGAGATTCAGGGCATGAGTTTCAGTGCAGGAACTTGAGGGCATGAGATTCAGTGCACGAGTTTCAGAACATGAGATTCAGGGCATGAGATTCAGGGCATGATTTTCAGGGCAGGAGATTCAGGGCAAGTGTTTCAGTGCTGGAGAGTCAGGGCATGAGATTCAGGGCATGAGATTCAGAGCATGAGTTTCAGGGCATGAGTTTCAGGGCATGAGTTTCAGGGCAGGAGTTTCAGGGCATGTGAATCAGGGCGTGAGTTTCAGGATATGAGATTCATGGCAAGAGTTTCAGTGCAAGAGTTTCAGGACATGAGATTCAGGGCATGAGTTTCAGTGCATGAGTTTGAGGGCAGGAGTTTCAAGGCATGAGATTCAGGGCATGAGTTTCAGTGCATGAGTTTGAGGGCAGGAGTTTTAGGGCATGAGATTCAGGGCATGAGTTTCAGGGCATGAGTTTCAGGGCATGAGATTCAGGGCAGGAGTTTCAGGGTATGTGATTTAGGGCATGAGTTTCAGGGCATGAGATTCAGGGCATGAGTTTCAAGGCAGGAGATTAAGCGCAGGTGTTTCAGTGCAGGAGTTTCAGGGCATGAGATTCAGGGCATGAGTTTTAGGACAGGAGATTCAGGGCATGAGTTTCAGGGCATGAGTTTCAGGGCATGTGTTTCAGGGCAGGAGTTTTAGGGCATGTGATTCAGGGCATGAGTTTCAGTGCATGAGTTTCAGGCAGGACTTTCAGGGTATGTGATTTAGGGCATGAGTTTCAGGGCATGAGATTCAGGGCTTGAGTTTCAGGGCATGAGGTCCAGGGCATGAGTTTCAGGGCATGAGATTCAGGGCATGAGTTTCAGTGCAGGAACTTTAGGGCATGAGATTCAGTGCACGAGTTTCAGAGCATGAGATTCAGGGCATGAGAAACAGGGCATGATTTTCAGGGCAGGATATTCAGGGCAGGTATTTCAGTGCAGGAGTTTCAGGGCATGAGATTCAGGGCATGAGATTCAGGGCATGAGTTTCAGTTCAGGAGTTTCAGGGCATGTGATTCAGGGCGTGTGTTTCAGGATATGAGATTCATGGCATGAGTTTCAGTGCAGGAGTTTCAGGGCATGAGATTCAGGGCATGAGTTTCAGGGTAGGTGATTCAGGGCAGGAGTTTCAGGACATGAGATTCAGGGCATGAGTTTCAGTGCTGGAACTTGAGGTCATGAGATTCAGTGCACGAGTTTCAGAACGTGAGATTCAGGGCATGAGATTCAGGGCATGAGTTTCAGGGTAGGTGATTCAGGGCAGGAGTTTCAGGGCATGAGATTCAGGGCATGAGTTTCAGGACATGAGATTCAGGACATGAGCTTCAAGGCAGGAGATTCAGGACAGGAGTTTCACAGCAGGAGTTTCAGAGCATGAGATTCAGGGCATGAGATTCAGGGCATGAGTTTCAGGGCAGGAGATTCAGTGCAGGAGTTTCAGTGCAGGAGATTCATAGCATGAGTTTCAGGGCAGGAGATTCAGGGCAGGAGATTCAGGGCAGGAGTTTCAGGGCAGGAGATTCGGGGCATGAGTTTCAGTGCATGAGTTTCAGGGCATGAGTTTCAGGGCATGAGTTTCAGGGCAGGAGTTTCAGGGCATGTGAATCAGGGCGTGAGTTTCAGGATATGAGATTCATGGCATGAGTTTCAGTGCAAGAGTTTCAGGACATGAGATTCAGGGCATGAGTTTCCGTGCATGAGTTTGAGGGCAGGAGTTTCAAGGCATGAGATTCAGGGCATGAGTTTCAGTGCAGGAACTTGAGGTCATGAGATTCAGTGCACGAGTTTCTGAGCATGAGATTCAGGGCATGAGATTCAAGGCAGGAGATTCAGGACAGGAGTTTCACAGCAGGAGTTTCAGAGCATGAGATTCAGGGCATGAGATTCAGGGCATGAGTTTCAGGGCAGGAGATTCAGTGCAGGAGTTTCAGTGCAGGAGTTTCATAGCATGAGTTTCAGGGCAGGAGATTCAGGGCAGGAGATTCAGGGCAGGAGTTTCAGGGCAGGAGATTCGGGGCATGAGTTTCAGTGCATGAGTTTCAGGTCAGGAGTTTCAGGGTATGTGATTTAGGGCATGAATTTCAGGGCATGAGATTCAGGGCTTGAGTTTCAGGGCATGAGGTTCAGGGCATGAGTTTCAGGGCATGAGATTCAGGGCATGAGTTTCAGTGCAGGAACTTGAGGGCATGAGATTCAGTGCACGAGTTTCAGAGCATGAGATTCAGGGCATGAGATTCAGGGCATGAATTTTCAGGGCAGGAGATTCAGCGCAAGTGTTTCAGTGCAGGAGATTCAGGGCATGAGATTCAGGGCATGAGATTCAGAGCATGAGTTTCTAAGCAGATGATTCAGTGCAGGAGTATTAGGGCATGTGATTCAGGGCATGGGTTTCAGTGCATGAGTTTCAGGGCAGGAGTTTCAGGGTATGTGATTTAGGGCATGAGTTTCAGGGCATGAGATTCAGGGTATGTGTTTCAGGGTTGGTGATTCAGGGCAGGAGTTTCAGGGCATGAGATTCAGGGCATGAGTTTCAGGACATGAGATTCAGGACATGAGCTTCAAGGCAGGAGATTCAGGACAGGAGTTTCACAGCAGGAGTTTCAGAGCATGAGATTCAGGGCATGAGATTCAGGGCATGAGTTTCAGGGCAGGAGATTCGGGGCATGAGTTTCAGTGCATGAGTTTCAGGTCAGGAGTTTCAGGGTATGTGATTTAGGGCATGAGTTTCAGGGCATGAGATTCAGGGCTTGAGTTTCAGGGCATGAGGTTCAGGGCATGAGTTTCAGGGCATGAGATTCAGGGCATGAGTTTCAGTGCAGGAACTTGAGGGCATGAGATTCAGTGCACGAGTTTCAGAGCATGAGATTCAGGGCATGAGATTCAGGGCATGATTTTCAGGGCAGGAGATTCAGGGCAAGTGTTTCAGTGCTGGAGAGTCAGGGCATGAGATTCAGGGCATGAGATTCAGAGCATGAGTTTCAGGGCATGAGTTTCAGGGCAGGAGTTTCAGGGCATGTGAATCAGGGCGTGAGTTTCAGGATATGAGATTCATGGCAAGAGTTTCAGTGCAAGAGTTTCAGGACATGAGATTCAGGGCATGAGTTTCAGTGCATGAGTTTGAGGGCAGGAGTTTCAAGTCATGAGATTCAGGGCATGAGTTTCAGTGCATGAGTTTGAGGGCAGGAGTTTTAGGGCATGAGATTCAGGGCATGTGTTTCAGGGCATGAGATTCAGGGCAGGAGTTTCAGGGTATGTGATTTAGGGCATGTGTTTCAGGGCATGAGATTCAGGGCATGAGTTTCAAGGCAGGAGATTAAGCGCAGGTGTTTCAGTGCAGGAGTTTCAGGGCATGAGATTCAGGGCATGAGATTCAGGGCATGAGTTTTAGGACAGGAGATTCAGGGCATGAGTTTCAGGGCATGAGTTTCAGGGCATGTGTTTCAGGGCAGGAGTTTTAGGGCATGTGATTCAGGGCATGAGTTTCAGTGCATGAGTTTCAGGCAGGACTTTCAGGGTATGTGATTTAGGGCATGAGTTTCAGGGCATGAGATTCAGGGCTTGAGTTTCAGGGCATGAGGTCCAGGGCATGAGTTTCAGGGCATGAGATTCAGGGCATGAGTTTCAGTGCAGGAACTTTAGGGCATGAGATTCAGTGCACGAGTTTCAGAGCATGAGATTCAGGGCATGAGAAACAGGGCATGATTTTCAGGGCAGGAGATTCAGGGCAGGTATTTCAGTGCAGGAGTTTCAGGGCATGAGATTCAGGGCATGAGTTTCAGTGCATGAGTTGGAGGGCAGGAGTTTCAAGGCATGAGATTCAGGGCATGAGTTTCAGTGCAGGAACTTGAGGTCATGAGATTCAGTGCACGAGTTTCTGAGCATGAGATTCAGGGCATGAGATTCAAGGCAGGAGATTCAGGACAGGAGTTTCACAGCAGGAGTTTCAGAGCATGAGATTCAGGGCATGAGATTCAGGGCATGAGTTTCAGGGCAGGAGATTCAGTGCAGGAGTTTCAGTGCAGGAGTTTCATAGCATGAGTTTCAGGGCAGGAGATTCAGGGCAGGAGATTCAGGGCAGGAGTTTCAGGGCAGGAGATTCGGGGCATGAGTTTCAGTGCATGAGTTTCAGGTCAGGAGTTTCAGGGTATGTGATTTAGGGCATGAATTTCAGGGCATGAGATTCAGGGCTTGAGTTTCAGGGCATGAGGTTCAGGGCATGAGTTTCAGGGCATGAGATTCAGGGCATGAGTTTCAGTGCAGGAACTTGAGGGCATGAGATTCAGTGCACGAGTTTCAGAGCATGAGATTCAGGGCATGAGATTCAGGGCATGAATTTTCAGGGCAGGAGATTCAGCGCAAGTGTTTCAGTGCTGGAGAGTCAGGGCATGAGATTCAGGGCATGAGATTCAGAGCATGAGTTTCTAAGCAGATGATTCAGTGCAGGAGTATTAGGGCATGTGATTCAGGGCATGGGTTTCAGTGCATGAGTTTCAGGGCAGGAGTTTCAGGGTATGTGATTTAGGGCATGAGTTTCAGGGCATGAGATTCAGGGTATGTGTTTCAGGGTTGGTGATTCAGGGCAGGAGTTTCAGGGCATGAGATTCAGGGCATGAATTTCAGGACATGAGATTCAGGACATGAGCTTCAAGGCAGGAGATTCAGGACAGGAGTTTCACAGCAGGAGTTTCAGAGCATGAGATTCAGGGCATGAGATTCAGGGCATGAGTTTCAGGGCAGGAGATTCGGGGCATGAGTTTCAGTGCATGAGTTTCAGGTCAGGAGTTTCAGGGTATGTGATTTAGGGCATGAGTTTCAGGGCATGAGATTCAGGGCTTGAGTTTCAGGGCATGAGGTTCAGGGCATGAGTTTCAGGGCATGAGATTCAGGGCATGAGTTTCAGTGCAGGAACTTGAGGGCATGAGATTCAGTGCACGAGTTTCAGAGCATGAGATTCAGGGCATGAGATTCAGGGCATGATTTTCAGGGCAGGAGATTCAGGGCAAGTGTTTCAGTGCTGGAGAGTCAGGGCATGAGATTCAGGGCATGAGATTCAGAGCATGAGTTTCAGGGCATGAGTTTCAGGGCAGGAGTTTCAGGGCATGTGAATCAGGGCGTGAGTTTCAGGATATGAGATTCATGGCAAGAGTTTCAGTGCAAGAGTTTCAGGACATGAGATTCAGGGCATGAGTTTCAGTGCATGAGTTTGAGGGCAGGAGTTTCAAGTCATGAGATTCAGGGCATGAGTTTCAGTGCATGAGTTTGAGGGCAGGAGTTTTAGGGCATGAGATTCAGGGCATGTGTTTCAGGGCATGAGATTCAGGGCAGGAGTTTCAGGGTATGTGATTTAGGGCATGTGTTTCAGGGCATGAGATTCAGGGCATGAGTTTCAAGGCAGGAGATTAAGCGCAGGTGTTTCAGTGCAGGAGTTTCAGGGCATGAGATTCAGGGCATGAGATTCAGGGCATGAGTTTTAGGACAGGAGATTCAGGGCATGAGTTTCAGGGCATGAGTTTCAGGGCATGTGTTTCAGGGCAGGAGTTTTAGGGCATGTGATTCAGGGCATGAGTTTCAGTGCATGAGTTTCAGGCAGGACTTTCAGGGTATGTGATTTAGGGCATGAGTTTCAGGGCATGAGATTCAGGGCTTGAGTTTCAGGGCATGAGGTCCAGGGCATGAGTTTCAGGGCATGAGATTCAGGGCATGAGTTTCAGTGCAGGAACTTTAGGGCATGAGATTCAGTGCACGAGTTTCAGAGCATGAGATTCAGGGCATGAGAAACAGGGCATGATTTTCAGGGCAGGAGATTCAGGGCAGGTATTTCAGTGCAGGAGTTTCAGGGCATGAGATTCAGGGCATGAGATTCAGGGCATGAGTTTCAGTTCAGGAGTTTCAGGGCATGTGATTCAGGGCGTGTGTTTCAGGATATGAGATTCATGGCATGAGTTTCAGTGCAGGAGTTTCAGGGCATGAGATTCAGGGCATGAGTTTCAGGGTAGGTGATTCAGGGCAGGAGTTTCAGGACATGAGATTCAGGGCATGAGTTTCAGTGCTGGAACTTGAGGTCATGAGATTCAGTGCACGAGTTTCAGAACGTGAGATTCAGGGCATGAGATTCAGGGCATGAGTTTCAGGGTAGGTGATTCAGGGCAGGAGTTTCAGGGCATGAGATTCAGGGCATGAGTTTCAGGACATGAGATTCAGGACATGAGCTTCAAGGCAGGAGATTCAGGACAGGAGTTTCACAGCAGGAGTTTCAGAGCATGAGATTCAGGGCATGAGATTCAGGGCAAGAGTTTCAGGGCAGGAGATTCAGTGCAGGAGTTTCAGTGCAGGAGTTTCATAGCATGAGTTTCAGGGCAGGAGATTCAGGGCAGGAGATTCAGGGCAGGAGTTTCAGGGCAGGAGATTCGGGGCATGAGTTTCAGTGCATGAGTTTCAGGGCATGAGTTTCAGGGCATGAGTTTCAGGGCAGGAGTTTCAGGGCATGTGAATCAGGGCGTGAGTTTCAGGATATGAGATTCAGGGCATGAGTTTCAGTGCAAGAGTTTCAGGACATGAGATTCAGGGCATGAGTTTCAGTGCATGAGTTTGAGGGCAGGAGTTTCAAGGCATGAGATTCAGGGCATGAGTTTCAGTGCAGGAACTTGAGGTCATGAGATTCAGTGCACGAGTTTCTGAGCATGAGATTCAGGGCATGAGATTCAAGGCAGGGGATTCAGGACAGGAGTTTCACAGCAGGAGTTTCAGAGCATGAGATTCAGGGCATGAGATTCAGGGCATGAGTTTCAGGGCAGGAGATTCAGTGCAGGAGTTTCAGTGCAGGAGTTTCATAGCATGAGTTTCAGGGCAGGAGATTCAGGGCAGGAGATTCAGGGCAGGAGTTTCAGGGCAGGAGATTCGAGGCATGAGTTTCAGTGCATGAGTTTCAGGTCAGGAGTTTCAGGGTATGTGATTTAGGGCATGAGTTTCAGGGCATGAGATTCAGGGCTTGAGTTTCAGGGCATGAGGTTCAGGGCATGAGTTTCAGGGCATGAGATTCAGGGCATGAGTTTCAGTGCAGGAACTTGAGGGCATGAGATTCAGTGCACGAATTTCAGAGCATGAGATTCAGGGCATGAGATTCAGGGCATGATTTTCAGGGCAGGAGATTCAGGGCAAGTGTTTCAGTGCTGGAGAGTCAGGGCATGAGATTCAGGGCATGAGATTCAGAGCATGAGTTTCACGGCATGAGTTTCAGGGCATGAGTTTCAGGGCAGGAGTTTCAGGGCATGTGAATCAGGGCGTGAGTTTCAGGATATGAGATTCACGGCAAGAGTTTCAGTGCAAGAGTTTCAGGACATGAGATTCAGGGCATGAGTTTCAGTGCATGAGTTTGAGGGCAGGAGTTTCAAGGCATGAGATTCAGGGCATGAGTTTCAGTGCATGAGTTTGAGGGCAGGAGTTTTAGGGCATGAGATTCAGGGCATGAGTTTCAGGGCATGAGATTCAGGGCAGGAGTTTCAGGGTATGTGATTTAGGGCATGAGTTTCAGGGCATGAGATTCAGGGCATGAGTTTCAAGGCAGGAGATTAAGCGCAGGTGTTTCAGTGCAGGAGTTTCAGGGCATGAGATTCAGGGCATGAGATTCAGGGCATGAGTTTTAGGACAGGAGATTCAGGGCATGAGTTTCAGGGCATGAGTTTCAGGGCATGTGTTTCTGGGCAGGAGTTTTAGGGCATGTGATTCAGGGCATGAGTTTCAGTGCATGAGTTTCAGGCAGGACTTTCAGGGTATGTGATTTAGGGCATGAGTTTCAGGGCATGAGATTCAGGGCTTGAGTTTCAGGGCATGAGGTCCAGGGCATGAGTTTCAGGGCATGAGATTCAGGGCATGAGTTTCAGTGCAGGAACTTTAGGGCATGAGATTCAGTGCACGAGTTTCAGAGCATGAGATTCAGGGCATGAGAAACAGGGCATGATTTTCAGGGCAGGAGATTCAGGGCAGGTATTTCAGTGCAGGAGTTTCAGGGCATGAGATTCAGGGCATGAGATTCAGGGCATGAGTTTCAGTTCAGGAGTTTCAGGGCATGTGATTCAGGGCGTGTGTTTCAGGAAATGAGATTCATGCCATGAGTTTCAGTGCAGGAGTTTCAGGGCATGAGATTCAGGGCATGAGTTTCAGGGTAGGTGATTCAGGGCAGGAGTTTCAGGACATGAGATTCAGGGCATGAGTTTCAGTGCTGGAACTTGAGGTCATGAGATTCAGTGCACGAGTTTCAGAACGTGAGATTCAGGGCATGAGATTCAGGGCATGAGTTTCAGGGTAGGTGATTCAGGGCAGGAGTTTCAGGGCATGAGATTCAGGGCATGAGTTTCAGGACATGAGATTCAGGACATGAGCTTCAAGGCAGGAGATTCAGGACAGGAGTTTCACAGCAGGAGTTTCAGAGCATGAGATTCAGGGCATGAGATTCAGGGCATGAGTTTCAGGGCAGGAGATTCAGTGCAGGAGTTCCAGTGCAGGAGATTCATAGCATGAGTTTCAGGGCAGGAGATTCAGGGCAGGAGATTCAGGGCAGGAGTTTCAGGGCAGGAGATTCGGGGCATGAGTTTCAGTGCATGAGTTTCAGGGCATGAGTTTCAGGGCAGGAGTTTCAGGGCATGTGAATCAGGGCGTGAGTTTCAGGATATGAGATTCATGGCATGAGTTTCAGTGCAAGAGTTTCAGGACATGAGATTCAGGGCATGAGTTTCAGTGCATGAGTTTGAGGGCAGGAGTTTCAAGGCATGAGATTCAGGGCATGAGTTTCAGTGCAGGAACTTGAGGTCATGAGATTCAGTGCACGAGTTTCTGAGCATGAGATTCAGGGCATGAGATTCAAGGCAGGAGATTCAGGACAGGAGTTTCACAGCAGGAGTTTCAGAGCATGAGATTCAGGGCATGACATTCAGGGCATGAGTTTCAGGGCAGGAGATTCAGTGCAGGAGTTTCAGTGCAGGAGTTTCATAGCATGAGTTTCAGGGCAGGAGATTCAGGGCAGGAGATTCAGGGCAGGAGTTTCAGCGCAGGAGATTCGGGGCATGAGTTTCAGTGCATGAGTTTCAGGGCAGGAGTTTCAGGGTATGTGATTTAGGGCATGAATTTCAGGGCATGAGATTCAGGGCTTGAGTTTCAGGGCATGAGTTTCAGTGCAGGAACTTGAGGGCATGAGATTCAGTGCACGAGTTTCAGAGCATGAGATTCAGGGCATGAGATTCAGGGCATGAATTTTCAGGGCAGGAGATTCAGCGCAAGTGTTTCAGTGCAGGAGATTCAGGGCATGAGATTCAGAGCATGAGTTTCTAAGCAGATGATTCAGGGCAGGAGTATTAGGGCATGTGATTCAGGGCATGGGTTTCAGTGCATGAGTTTCAGGGCAGGAGTTTCAGGGTATGTGATTTAGGGCATGAGTTTCAGGGCATGAGATTCAGGGCTTGAGTTTCAGGGCATGAGGTTCAGGGCATGAGTTTCAGGGCATGAGATTCAGGGCATGAGTTTCAGTGCAGGAATTTGAGGGCATGAGATTCAGTGCACGAGTTTCAGAGCATGAGATTCAGGGCAAGAGATTCAGGGCATGATTTTCAGGGCAGGAGATTCAGGGCAGGTGTTTCAGTGCAGGAGTTTCAGGGCATGAGATTCAGGGCATGAGTTTCAGGTCATGAGTTTCAGGACAGGAGATTCAGGGCATGAGTTTCAGGGCATGAGTTTCAGTGCAGGAGTTTCAGGGCATGTGATTCAGGGCGTGAGTTTCAGGATATGAGATTTATGGCATGAGTTTCAGTGCAGGAGTTTCAGGGCATGAGATTCAGGGCATGAGTTTCAGGGTAGGTGATTCAGGGCAGGAGTTTCAGGACATGAGATTCAGGGCATGAGTTTCAGGACATGAGATTCAGGACATGAGCTTCAAGGCAGGAGATTCAGGACAGGAGTTTCACAGCAGGAGTTTCAGAGCATGAGATTCAGGGCATGAGATTCAGGGCATGAGTTTCAGGGCAGGAGATTCAGTGCAGGAGTTTCAGTGCAGGAGTTTCATAGCATGAGTTTCAGGGCAGGAGATTCAGGGCAGGAGATTCAGGGCAGGAGTTTCAGGGCAGGAGATTCGGGGCATGAGTTTCAGTGCATGAGTTTCAGGTCAGGAGTTTCAGGGTATGTGATTTAGGGCATGAGTTTCAGGGCATGAGATTCAGGGCTTGAGTTTCAGGGCATGAGGTTCAGGGCATGAGTTTCAGGGCATGTGATTCAGGGCATGAGATTCAGTGCAGGAACTTAAGGGCATGAGATTCAGTGCACGAGTTTCAGAGCATGAGATTCAGGGCATGAGATTCAGGGCATGATTTTCAGGGCAGGAGATTCAGGGCAAATGTTTCAGTGCTGGTGAGTCAGGGCATGAGATTCAGGGCATGAGATTCAGAGCATGAGTTTCAGGGCATGAGTTTCAGGGCATGAGTTTCAGGGCAGGAGTTTCAGGGCATGTGAATCAGGGCGTGAGTTTCAGGATATGAGATTCATGGCATGAGTTTCAGTGCAACAGTTTCAGGATATGAGATTCAGGGCATGAGTTTCAGGGTAGGTGATTCAGGGCAGGAGTTTCAGGGCATGAGATTCAGGGCATGAGTTTCAGGACATGAGATTCAGGACATGAGCTTCAAGGCAGGAGTTTCAGTGCAGGAGTTTCATAGCATGAGTTTCAGGGCAGGAGATTCAGGGCAGGAGATTCAGGGCAGGAGTTTCAGGGCAGGAGATTCGGGGCATGAGTTTCAGTGCATGAGTTTCAGGTTAGGAGTTTCAGGGTATGTGATTTAGGGCATGAGTTTCAGGGCATGAGATTCAGGGCTTGAGTTTCAGGGCATGAGGTTCAGGGCATGAGTTTCAGGGCATGAGATTCAGGGCATGAGTTTCAGTGCAGGAACTTAAGGGCATGAGATTCAGTGCACGAGTTTCAGAGCAAGAGATTCAGGGCATGAGATTCAGGGCATGATTTTCAGGGCAGGAGATTCAGGGCAAGTGTTTCAGTGCTGGTGAGTCAGGGCATGAGATCCAGGGCATGAGATTCAGAGCATGAGTTTCAGGGCATGAGTTTCAGGGCATGAGTTTCAGGGCAGGAGTTTCAGGGCATGTGAATCAGGGCGTGAGTTTCAGGATATGAGATTCATGGCATGAGTTTCAGTGCAAGAGTTTCAGGACATGAGATTCAGGGCATGAGTTTCAGTGCATGAGTTTGAGGGCAGGAGTTTCAAGGCATGAGATTCAGGGCATGAGTTTCAGTGCATGAGTTTGAGGGCAGGAGTTTTAGGGCATGAGATTCAGGGCATGAGTTTCAGGGCATGAGATTCAGGGCAGGTATTTCAGGGCATGTAATTCAGGGCATGAGTTTCTAAGCAGATGATTCAGGGCAGGAGTATTAGGGCATGTGATTCAGGGCATGAGCTTCAGTGCATGAGTTTCAGGGCAGGAGTTTCAGGGTATGTGATTTAGGGCATGAGTTTCAGGGCATGAGATTCAGGGCTTGAGTTTCAGGGCATGAGGTTCAGGGCATGAGTTTCAGGGCATGAGATTCAGGGCATGAGTTTCAGTGCAGGAACTTGAGGGCATGAGATTCAGTACACGAGTTTCAGAGCATGAGATTCAGGGCAAGAGATTCAGGGCATGATATTCAGGGCAGGAGATTCAGGGCAGGTGTTTCAGTGCAGGAGTTTCAGGGCATGAGATTCAGGGCATGAGTTTCAGGGCATGAGTTTCAGTGCAGGAGTTTCAGGGCATGTGATTCAGGGCGTGAGTTTCAGGATATGAGATTCATGGCATGAGTTTCAGTGCAGGAGTTTCAGGGCATGAGATTCAGGGCATGAGTTTCAGGGTAGGTGATTCAGGGCAGGAGTTTCAGGACATGAGATTCAGGGCATGAGTTTCAGTGCAGGAACTTGAGGTCATGAGATTCAGTGCACGAGTTTCAGAGCGTGAGATTCAGGGCATGAGATTCAGGGCATGAGTTTCAGGGCAGGAGATTAAGGGCAGGTGTATCAGTGCAGGAGTTTTAGGGCATGAGATTCAGGACATGAGATTCAGGGCATGAGTTTTAGGACAGGAGATTCAGGGCATGAGTTTCAGAGCATGTGTTTCAGGGCATGTGTTTCAGGGCAGGAGTTTTAGGGCATGTGATTCAGGGCATGAGTTTCAGTGCATGAGTTTCAGGCAGGACTTTCAGGGTATGTGATTTAGGGCATGAGTTTCAGGGCATGAGATTCAGGGCTTGAGTTTTAGGGCATGAGGTTCAGGGCATGAGTTTCAGGGCATGAGATTCAGGGCATGAGTTTCAGTGCAGGAACTTGAGGGCATGAGATTCAGTGCACGAGTTTCAGAGCATGAGATTCAGGGCATGAGAAACAGGGCATGATTTTCAGGGCAGGAGATTCAGGGCTGGTGTTTCAGTGCAGGAGTTTCAGGGCATGAGTTTCAGGGCATGAGTTTCAGTGCAGGAGTTTCAGGGCATGTGATTCAGGGCGTGTGTTTCAGGATATCAGATTCATGGCATGAGTTTCAGTGCAGGAGTTTCAGGGCATGAGATTCAGGGCATGAGTTTCAGGGTAGGTGATTCAGGGCAGGAGTTTCAGGACATGAGATTCAGGGCATGAGTTTCAGTGCTGGAACTTGAGGTCATGAGATTCAGTGCACGAGTTTCAGAGCGTGAGATTCAGGGCATGAGATTCAGGGCATGAGTTTCAGGGTAGGTGATTCAGGGCAGGAGTTTCAGGGCATGAGATTCAGGGCATGAGTTTCAGGACATGAGATTCAGGACATGAGCTTCAAGGCAGGAGATTCAGGACAGGAGTTTCACAGCAGGAGTTTCACAGCATGAGATTCAGGGCATGAGATTCAGGGCATGTGTTTCAGGGCAGGAGATTCAGTGCAGGAGTTTCAGTGCAGGTGTTTCATAGCATGAGTTTCAGGGCAGGAGATTCAGGGCAGGAGTTTCAGGGCAGGAGATTCAGGGCTTGAGTTTCAGGGCATGAGTTTCAGTGCAGGAACTTGAGGGCATGAGATTCAGTGCACGAGTTTCAGAGCATGAGATTCAGGGCATGAGATTCAGGGCATGAATTTTCAGGGCAGGAGATTCAGCGCAAGTGTTTCAGTGCAGGAGATTCAGGGCATGAGATTCAGGGCATGAGATTCAGAGCATGAGTTTCTAAGCAGATGATTCAGGGCAGGAGTATTAGGGCATGTGATTCAGGGCATGGGTTTCAGTGCATGAGTTTCAGGGCAGGAGTTTCAGGGTATGTGATTTAGGGCATGAGTTTCAGGGCATGAGATTCAGGGCTTGAGTTTCAGGGCATGAGGTTCAGGGCATGAGTTTCAGGGCATGAGATTCAGGGCATGAGTTTCAGTGCAGGAATTTGAGGGCATGAGATTCAGTGCACGAGTTTCAGAGCATGAGATTCAGGGCAAGAGATTCAGGGCATGATTTTCAGGGCAGGAGATTCAGGGCAGGTGTTTCAGTGCAGGAGTTTCAGGGCATGAGATTCAGGGCATGAGTTTCAGGTCATGAGTTTCAGGACAGGAGATTCAGGGCATGAGTTTCAGGGCATGAGTTTCAGTGCAGGAGTTTCAGGGCATGTGATTCAGGGCGTGAGTTTCAGGATATGAGATTTATGGCATGAGTTTCAGTGCAGGAGTTTCAGGGCATGAGATTCAGGGCATGAGTTTCAGGGTAGGTGATTCAGGGCAGGAGTTTCAGGACATGAGATTCAGGGCATGAGTTTCAGGACATGAGATTCAGGACATGAGCTTCAAGGCAGGAGATTCAGGACAGGAGTTTCACAGCAGGAGTTTCAGAGCATGAGATTCAGGGCATGAGATTCAGGGCATGAGTTTCAGGGCAGGAGATTCAGTGCAGGAGTTTCAGTGCAGGAGTTTCATAGCATGAGTTTCAGGGCAGGAGATTCAGGGCAGGAGATTCAGGGCAGGAGTTTCAGGGCAGGAGATTCGGGGCATGAGTTTCAGTGCATGAGTTTCAGGTCAGGAGTTTCAGGGTATGTGATTTAGGGCATGAGTTTCAGGGCATGAGATTCAGGGCTTGAGTTTCAGGGCATGAGGTTCAGGGCATGAGTTTCAGGGCATGTGATTCAGGGCATGAGTTTCAGTGCAGGAACTTAAGGGCATGAGATTCAGTGCACGAGTTTCAGAGCATGAGATTCAGGGCATGAGATTCAGGGCATGATTTTCAGGGCAGGAGATTCAGGGCAAATGTTTCAGTGCTGGTGAGTCAGGGCATGAGATTCAGGGCATGAGATTCAGAGCATGAGTTTCAGGGCATGAGTTTCAGGGCAGGAGTTTCAGGGCATGTGAATCAGGGCGTGAGTTTCAGGATATGAGATTCATGGCATGAGTTTCAGTGCAACAGTTTCAGGATATGAGATTCAGGGCATGAGTTTCAGGGTAGGTGATTCAGGGCAGGAGTTTCAGGGCATGAGATTCAGGGCATGAGTTTCAGGACATGAGATTCAGGACATGAGCTTCAAGGCAGGAGTTTCAGTGCAGGAGTTTCATAGCATGAGTTTCAGGGCAGGAGATTCAGGGCAGGAGATTCAGGGCAGGAGTTTCAGGGCAGGAGATTCGGGGCATGAGTTTCAGTGCATGAGTTTCAGGTTAGGAGTTTCAGGGTATGTGATTTAGGGCATGAGTTTCAGGGCATGAGATTCAGGGCTTGAGTTTCAGGGCATGAGGTTCAGGGCATGAGTTTCAGGGCATGAGATTCAGGGCATGAGTTTCAGTGCAGGAACTTAAGGGCATGAGATTCAGTGCACGAGTTTCAGAGCAAGAGATTCAGGGCATGAGATTCAGGGCATGATTTTCAGGGCAGGAGATTCAGGGCAAGTGTTTCAGTGCTGGTGAGTCAGGGCATGAGATCCAGGGCATGAGATTCAGAGCATGAGTTTCAGGGCATGAGTTTCAGGGCATGAGTTTCAGGGCAGGAGTTTCAGGGCATGTGAATCAGGGCGTGAGTTTCAGGATATGAGATTCATGGCATGAGTTTCAGTGCAAGAGTTTCAGGACATGAGATTCAGGGCATGAGTTTCAGTGCATGAGTTTGAGGGCAGGAGTTTCAAGGCATGAGATTCAGGGCATGAGTTTCAGTGCATGAGTTTGAGGGCAGGAGTTTTAGGGCATGAGATTCAGGGCATGAGTTTCAGGGCATGAGATTCAGGGCAGGTATTTCAGGGCATGTAATTCAGGGCATGAGTTTCTAAGCAGATGATTCAGGGCAGGAGTATTAGGGCATGTGATTCAGGGCATGAGCTTCAGTGCATGAGTTTCAGGGCAGGAGTTTCAGGGTATGTGATTTAGGGCATGAGTTTCAGGGCATGAGATTCAGGGCTTGAGTTTCAGGGCATGAGGTTCAGGGCATGAGTTTCAGGGCATGAGATTCAGGGCATGAGTTTCAGTGCAGGAACTTGAGGGCATGAGATTCAGTACACGAGTTTCAGAGCATGAGATTCAGGGCAAGAGATTCAGGGCATGATATTCAGGGCAGGAGATTCAGGGCAGGTGTTTCAGTGCAGGAGTTTCAGGGCATGAGATTCAGGGCATGAGTTTCAGGGCATGAGTTTCAGTGCAGGAGTTTCAGGGCATGTGATTCAGGGCGTGAGTTTCAGGATATGAGATTCATGGCATGAGTTTCAGTGCAGGAGTTTCAGGGCATGAGATTCAGGGCATGAGTTTCAGGGTAGGTGATTCAGGGCAGGAGTTTCAGGACATGAGATTCAGGGCATGAGTTTCAGTGCAGGAACTTGAGGTCATGAGATTCAGTGCACGAGTTTCAGAGCGTGAGATTCAGGGCATGAGATTCAGGGCATGAGTTTCAGGGCAGGAGATTAAGGGCAGGTGTATCAGTGCAGGAGTTTTAGGGCATGAGATTCAGGACATGAGATTCAGGGCATGAGTTTTAGGACAGGAGATTCAGGGCATGAGTTTCAGAGCATGTGTTTCAGGGCATGTGTTTCAGGGCAGGAGTTTTAGGGCATGTGATTCAGGGCATGAGTTTCAGTGCATGAGTTTCAGGCAGGACTTTCAGGGTATGTGATTTAGGGCATGAGTTTCAGGGCATGAGATTCAGGGCTTGAGTTTTAGGGCATGAGGTTCAGGGCATGAGTTTCAGGGCATGAGATTCAGGGCATGAGTTTCAGTGCAGGAACTTGAGGGCATGGGATTCAGTGCACGAGTTTCAGAGCATGAGATTCAGGGCATGAGAAACAGGGCATGATTTTCAGGGCAGGAGATTCAGGGCTGGTGTTTCAGTGCAGGAGTTTCAGGGCATGAGTTTCAGGGCATGAGTTTCAGTGCAGGAGTTTCAGGGCATGTGATTCAGGGCGTGTGTTTCAGGATATCAGATTCATGGCATGAGTTTCAGTGCAGGAGTTTCAGGGCATGAGATTCAGGGCATGAGTTTCAGGGTAGGTGATTCAGGGCAGGAGTTTCAGGACATGAGATTCAGGGCATGAGTTTCAGTGCTGGAACTTGAGGTCATGAGATTCAGTGCACGAGTTTCAGAGCGTGAGATTCAGGGCATGAGATTCAGGGCATGAGTTTCAGGGTAGGTGATTCAGGGCAGGAGTTTCAGGGCATGAGATTCAGGGCATGAGTTTCAGGACATGAGATTCAGGACATGAGCTTCAAGGCAGGAGATTCAGGACAGGAGTTTCACAGCAGGAGTTTCAGAGCATGAGATTCAGGGCATGAGATTCAGGGCATGTGTTTCAGGGCAGGAGATTCAGTGCAGGAGTTTCAGTGCAGGTGTTTCATAGCATGAGTTTCAGGGCAGGAGATTCAGGGCAGGAGTTTCAGGGCAGGAGATTCGGGGCATGAGTTTCAGTGCATGAGTTTCAGGTCAGGAGTTTCAGGGTATGTGATTTAGGGCATGAGTTTCAGGGCATGAGATTCAGGGCTTGAGTTTCAGGGCATGCGGTTCAGGGCATGAGTTTCAGGGCATGAGATTCAGGGCATGAGTTTCAGTGCAGGAACTTGAGGGCATGAGATTCAGTGCACGAGTTTCAGAGCATGAGATTCAGGGCATGAGATTCAGGGCATGATTTTCAGGGCAGGAGATTCAGGGCAAGTGTTTCAGTGCTGGAGAGTCAGGGCATGAGATTCAGGGCATGAGATTCAGAGCATGAGTTTCAGGGCTTGAGTTTCAGGGCATGAGTTTCAGGGCAGGAGTTTCAGGGCATGTGAATCAGGGCGTGAGTTTCAGGATATGAGATTCATGGCAAGAGTTTCAGTGCAAGAGTTTCAGGACATGAGATTCAGGGCATGAGTTTCAGTGCATGAGTTTGAGGGCAGGAGTTTCAAGGCATGAGATTCAGGGCATGAGTTTCAGTGCATGAGTTTGAGGGCAGGAGTTTTAGGGCATGAGATTCAGGGCATGAGTTTCAGGGCATGAGATTCAGGGCAGGAGTTTCAGGGTATGTGATTTAGGGCATGAGTTTCAGGGCATGAGATTCAGGGCATGAGTTTCAAGGCAGGAGATTAAGCGCAGGTGTTTCAGTGCAGGAGTTTCAGGGCATGAGATTCAGGGCATGAGATTCAGGGCATGAGTTTTAGGACAGGAGATTCAGGGCATGAGTTTCAGGGCATGAGTTTCAGGGCATGTGTTTCAGGGCAGGAGTTTTAGGGCATGTGATTCAGGGCATGAGTTTCAGTGCATGAGTTTCAGGCAGGACTTTCAGGGTATGTGATTTAGGGCATGAGTTTCAGGGCATGAGATTCAGGGCTTGAGTTTCAGGGCATGAGGTCCAGGGCATGAGTTTCAGGGCATGAGATTCAGGGCATGAGTTTCAGTGCAGGAACTTGAGGGCATGAGATTCAGTGCACGAGTTTCAGAGCATGAGATTCAGGGCATGAGAAACAGGGCATGATTTTCAGGGCAGGAGATTCAGGGCAGGTATTTCAGTGCAGGAGTTTCAGGAAATGAGATTCAGGGCATGAGATTCAGGGCATGAGTTTCAGTTCAGGAGTTTCAGGGCATGTGATTCAGGGCGTGTGTTTCAGGATATGAGATTCATGCCATGAGTTTCAGTGCAGGAGTTTCAGGGCATGAGATTCAGGGCATGAGTTTCAGGGTAGGTGATTCAGGGCAGGAGTTTCAGGACATGAGATTCAGGGCATGAGTTTCAGTGCTGGAACTTGAGGTCATGAGATTCAGTGCACGAGATTCAGAACGTGAGATTCAGGGCATGAGATTCAGGGCATGAGTTTCAGGGTAGGTGATTCAGGGCAGGAGTTTCAGGGCATGAGATTCAGGGCATGAGTTTCAGGACATGAGATTCAGGACATGAGCTTCAAGGCAGGAGATTCAGGACAGGAGTTTCACAGCAGGAGTTTCAGAGCATGAGATTCAGGGCAGGAGATTCAGTGCAGGAGTTTCAGTGCAGGAGTTTCATAGCATGAGTTTCAGGGCAGGAGATTCAGGGCAGGAGATTCAGGGCAGGAGTTTCAGGGCAGGAGATTCGGGGCATGAGTTTCAGTGCATGAGTTTCAGGGCATGAGTTTCAGGGCATGAGTTTCAGGGCAGGAGTTTCAGGGCATGTGAATCAGGGCGTGAGTTTCAGGATATGAGATTCATGGCATGAGTTTCAGTGCAAGAGTTTCAGGACATGAGATTCAGGGCATGAGTTTCAGTGCATGAGTTTGAGGGCAGGAGTTTCAAGGCATGAGATTCAGGGCATGAGTTTCAGTGCATGAGTTTGAGGGCAGGAGTTTTAGGGCATGAGATTCAGGGCATGAGTTTCAGGGCATGAGATTCAGGGCAGGTATTTCAGGGCATGTAATTCAGGGCATGAGTTTCTAAGCAGATGATTCAGGGCAGGAGTATTAGGGCATGTGATTCAGGGCATGAGTTTCAGTGCATGAGTTTCAGGGCAGGAGTTTCAGGGTATGTGATTTAGGGCATAAGTTTCAGGGCATGAGATTCAGGGCTTCAGTTTCAGGGCATGAGGTTCAGGGCATGCGTTTCAGTGCAGGAACTTGAGGGCATGAGATTCAGTGCACGAGTTTCAGAGCATGAGATTCAGGGCAAGAGATTCAGGGCATGATTTTCAGGGCAGGAGATTCAGGGCAGGTGTTTCAGTGCAGGAGTTTCAGGGCATGAGATTCAGGGCATGAGTTTCAGGTCATGAGTTTCAGGACAGGAGATTCAGGGCATGAGTTTCAGGGCATGAGTTTCAGTGCAGGAGTTTCAGGGCATGTGATTCAGGGCGTGAGTTTCAGGATATGAGATTCATGGCATGAGTTTCAGTGCAGGAGTTTCAGGGCATGAGATTCAGGGCATGAGTTTCAGGGTAGGTGATTCAGGGCAGGAGTTTCAGGACATGAGATTCAGGGCATGAGTTTCAGTGCAGGAACTTGAGGGCATGAGATTCAGTGCACGAGTTTCTGAGCATGAGATTCAGGGCATGAAATTCAAGGCAGGAGATTCAGGACAGGAGTTTCACAGCAGGAGTTTCAGAGCATGAGATTCAGGGCATGAGATTCAGGGCATGAGTTTCAGGGCAGGAGATTCAGTGCAGGAGTTTCAGTGCAGGAGTTTCATAGCATGAGTTTCAGGGCAGGAGATTCAGGGCAGGAGATTCAGGGCAGGAGTTTCAGGGCAGGAGATTCGGGGCATGAGTTTCAGCGCAAGTGTTTCACTGCAGGAGATTCAGGGCATGAGATTCAGGGCATGAGATTCAGAGCATGAGTTTCTAAGCAGATGATTCAGGGCAGGAGTATTAGGGCATGTATTTCAGGGCATGGGTTTCAGTGCATGAGTTTCAGGGCAGGTGTTTCAGGGTATGTGATTTAGGGCATGAGTTTCAGGGCATGAGATTCAGGGCTTGAGTTTCAGGGCATGAGGTTCAGGGCATGAGTTTCAGGATATGAGATTCATGCCATGAGTTTCAGTGCAGGAGTTTCAGGGCATGAGATTCAGGGCATGAGTTTCAGGGTAGGTGATTCAGGGCAGGAGTTTCAGGACATGAGATTCAGGGCATGAGTTTCAGTGCTGGAACTTGAGGTCATGAGATTCAGTGCACGAGATTCAGAACGTGAGTTTCAGGGCATGAGATTCAGGGCATGAGTTTCAGGGTAGGTGATTCAGGGCAGGAGTTTCAGGGCATGAGATTCAGGGCATGAGTTTCAGGACATGAGATTCAGGACATGAGCTTCAAGGCAGGAGATTCAGGACAGGAGTTTCACAGCAGGAGTTTCAGAGCATGAGATTCAGGGCAGGAGATTCAGTGCAGGAGTTTCAGTGCAGGAGTTTCATAGCATGAGTTTCAGGGCAGGAGATTCAGGGCAGGAGATTCAGGGCAGGAGTTTCAGGGCAGGAGATTCGGGGCATGAGTTTCAGTGCATGAGTTTCAGGGCATGAGTTTCAGGGCATGAGTTTCAGGGCAGGAGTTTCAGGGCATGTGAATCAGGGCGTGAGTTTCAGGATATGAGATTCATGGCATGAGTTTCAGTGCAAGAGTTTCAGGACATGAGATTCAGGGCATGAGTTTCAGTGCATGAGTTTGAGGGCAGGAGTTTCAAGGCATGAGATTCAGGGCATGAGTTTCAGTGCATGAGTTTGAGGGCAGGAGTTTTAGGGCATGAGATTCAGGGCATGAGTTTCAGGGCATGAGATTCAGGGCAGGTATTTCAGGGCATGTAATTCAGGGCATGAGTTTCTAAGCAGATGATTCAGGGCAGGAGTATTAGGGCATGTGATTCAGGGCATGAGTTTCAGTGCATGAGTTTCAGGGCAGGAGTTTCAGGGTATGTGATTTAGGGCATAAGTTTCAGGGCATGAGATTCAGGGCTTCAGTTTCAGGGCATGAGGTTCAGGGCATGCGTTTCAGTGCAGGAACTTGAGGGCATGAGATTCAGTGCACGAGTTTCAGAGCATGAGATTCAGGGCAAGAGATTCAGGGCATGATTTTCAGGGCAGGAGATTCAGGGCAGGTGTTTCAGTGCAGGAGTTTCAGGGCATGAGATTCAGGGCATGAGTTTCAGGTCATGAGTTTCAGGACAGGAGATTCAGGGCATGAGTTTCAGGGCATGAGTTTCAGTGCAGGAGTTTCAGGGCATGTGATTCAGGGCGTGAGTTTCAGGATATGAGATTCATGGCATGAGTTTCAGTGCAGGAGTTTCAGGGCATGAGATTCAGGGCATGAGTTTCAGGGTAGGTGATTCAGGGCAGGAGTTTCAGGACATGAGATTCAGGGCATGAGTTTCAGTGCAGGAACTTGAGGGCATGAGATTCAGTGCACGAGTTTCTGAGCATGAGATTCAGGGCATGAGATTCAAGGCAGGAGATTCAGGACAGGAGTTTCACAGCAGGAGTCTCAGAGCATGAGATTCAGGGCATGAGATTCAGGGCATGAGTTTCAGGACAGGAGATTCAGTGCAGGAGTTTCAGTGCAGGAGTTTCATAGCATGAGTTTCAGGGCAGGAGATTCAGGGCAGGAGATTCAGGGCAGGAGTTTCAGGGCAGGAGATTCGGGGCATGAGTTTCAGCGCAAGTGTTTCACTGCAGGAGATTCAGGGCATGAGATTCAGGGCATGAGATTCAGAGCATGAGTTTCTAAGCAGATGATTCAGGGCAGGAGTATTAGGGCATGTATTTCAGGGCATGGGTTTCAGTGCATGAGTTTCAGGGCAGGTGTTTCAGGGTATGTGATTTAGGGCATGAGTTTCAGGGCATGAGATTCAGGGCTTGAGTTTCAGGGCATGAGGTTCAGGGCATGAGTTTCAGGGCATGAGATTCAGGGCATTAGTTTCAGTGCAGGAATTTGAGGGCATGAGAATCAGTGCACGAGTTTCAGAGCATGAGATTCAGGGCAAGAGATTCAGGGCATGATTTTCAGGGCAGGAGATTCAGGGCAGGTGTTTCAGTGCAGGAGTTTCAGGGCATGAGATTCAGGGCATGAGTTTCAGGTCATGAGTTTCAGGACAGGAGATTCAGGGCATGAGTTTCAGGGCATGAGTTTCAGTGCAGGAGTTTCAGGGCATGTGATTCAGGGCGTGAGTTTCAGGATATGAGATTTATGGCATGAGTTTCAGTGCAGGAGTTTCAGGGCATGAGATTCAGGGTATGAGTTTCAGGGTTGGTGATTCAGGGCAGGAGTTTCAGGGCATGAGATTCAGGGCATGAGTTTCAGGACATGAGATTCAGGACATGAGCTTCAAGGCAGGAGATTCAGGACAGGAGTTTCACAGCAGGAGTTTCAGAGCATGAGATTCAGGGCATGAGATTCAGGGCATGAGTTTCAGGGCAGGAGATTCAGTGCAGGAGTTTCAGTGCAGGAGTTTCATAGCATGAGTTTCAGGGCAGGAGATTCAGGGCAGGAGATTCAGGGCAGGAGTTTCAGGGCAGGAGATTCGGGGCATGAGTTTCAGTGCATGAGTTTCAGGTCAGGAGTTTCAGGGTATGTGATTTAGGGCATGAGTTTCAGGGCATGAGATTCAGGGCTTGAGTTTCAGGGCATGAGGTTCAGGGCATGAGTTTCAGGGCATGAGATTCAGGGCATGAGTTTCAGTGCAGGAACTTAAGGGCATGAGATTCAGTGCACGAGTTTCAGAGCATGAGATTCAGGGCATGAGATTCAGGGCATGATTTTCAGGGCAGGAGATTCAGGGCAAGTGTTTCAGTGCTGGTGAGTCAGGGCATGAGATCCAGGGCATGAGATTCAGAGCATGAGTTTCAGGGCATGAGTTTCAGGGCATGAGTTTCAGGGCAGGAGTTTCAGGGCATGTGAATCAGGGCGTGAGTTTCAGGATATGAGATTCATGGCATGAGTTTCAGTGCAAGAGTTTCAGGACATGAGATTCAGGGCATGAGTTTCAGTGCATGAGTTTGAGGGCAGGAGTTTCAAGGCATGAGATTCAGGGCATGAGTTTCAGTGCATGAGTTTGAGGGCAGGAGTTTTAGGGCATGAGATTCAGGGCATGAGTTTCAAGGCATGAGATTCAGGGCAGGTATTTCAGGGCATGTAATTCAGGGCATGAGTTTCTAAGCTGATGATTCAGGGCAGGAGTATTAGGGCATGTGATTCAGGGCATGAGCTTCAGTGCATGAGTTTCAGGGCAGGAGTTTCAGGGTATGTGATTTAGGGCATGAGTTTCAGGGCATGAGATTCAGGGCTTGAGTTTCAGGGCATGAGGTTCAGGGCATGAGTTTCAGGGCATGAGATTCAGGGCATGAGTTTCAGTGCAGGAACTTGAGGGCATGAGATTCAGTACACGAGTTTCAGAGCATGAGATTCAGGGCAAGAGATTCAGGGCATGATATTCAGGGCAGGAGATTCAGGGCAGGTGTTTCAGTGCAGGAGTTTCAGGGCATGAGATTCAGGGCATGAGTTTCAGGGCATGAGTTTCAGTGCAGGAGTTTCAGGGCATGTGATTCAGGGCGTGAGTTTCAGGATATGAGATTCATGGCATGAGTTTCAGTGCAGGAGTTTCAGGGCATGAGATTCAGGGCATGAGTTTCAGGGTAGGTGATTCAGGGCAGGAGTTTCAGGACATGAGATTCAGGGCATGAGTTTCAGTGCAGGAACTTGAGGTCATGAGATTCAGTGCACGAGTTTCAGAGCGTGAGATTCAGGGCATGAGATTCAGGGCTTGAGTTTCAGGGCAGGAGATTAAGGGCAGGTGTATCAGTGCAGGAGTTTTAGGGCATGAGATTCAGGACATGAGATTCAGGGCATGAGTTTTAGGACAGGAGATTCAGGGCATGAGTTTCAGAGCATGAGTTTCAGGGCATGTGTTTCAGGGCAGGAGTTTTAGGGCATGTGATTCAGGGCATGAGTTTCAGTGCATGAGTTTCAGGCAGGACTTTCAGGGTATGTGATTTAGGGCATGAGTTTCAGGGCATGAGATTCAGGGCTTGAGTTTCAGGGCATGAGGTTCAGGGCATGAGTTTCAGGGCATGAGATTCAGGGCATGAGTTTCAGTGCAGGAACTTGAGGGCATGAGATTCAGTGCACGAGTTTCAGAGCATGAGATTCAGGGCATGAGAAACAGGGCATGATTTTCAGGGCAGGAGATTCAGGGCTGGTGTTTCAGTGCAGGAGTTTCAGGGCATGAGTTTCAGGGCATGAGTTTCAGTGCAGGAGTTTCAGGGCATGTGATTCAGGGCGTGTGTTTCAGGATATCAGATTCATGGCATGAGTTTCAGTGCAGGAGTTTCAGGGCATGAGATTCAGGGCATGAGTTTCAGGGTAGGTGATTCAGGGCATGAGTTTCAGGACATGAGATTCAGGGCATGAGTTTCAGTGCTGGAACTTGAGGTCATGAGATTCAGTGCACGAGTTTCAGAGCGTGAGATTCAGGGCATGAGATTCAGGGCATGAGTTTCAGGGTAGGTGATTCAGGGCAGGAGTTTCAGGGCATGAGATTCAGGGCATGAGTTTCAGGACATGAGATTCAGGACATGAGCTTCAAGGCAGGAGATTCAGGACAGGAGTTTCACAGCAGGAGTTTCAGAGCATGAGATTCAGGGCATGAGATTCAGGGCATGTGTTTCAGGGCAGGAGATTCAGTGCAGGAGTTTCAGTGCAGGTGTTTCATAGCATGAGTTTCAGGGCAGGAGATTCAGGGCAGGAGTTTCAGGGCAGGAGATTCGGGGCATGAGTTTCAGTGCATGAGTTTCAGGTCAGGAGTTTCAGGGTATGTGATTTAGGGCATGAGTTTCAGGGCATGAGATTCAGGGCTTGAGTTTCAGGGCATGCGGTTCAGGGCATGAGTTTCAGGGCATGAGATTCAGGGCATGAGTTTCAGTGCAGGAACTTGAGGGCATGAGATTCAGTGCACGAGTTTCAGAGCATGAGATTCAGGGCATGAGATTCAGGGCATGATTTTCAGGGCAGGAGATTCAGGGCAAGTGTTTCAGTGCTGGAGAGTCAGGGCATGAGATTCAGGGCATGAGATTCAGAGCATGAGTTTCAGGGCTTGAGTTTCAGGGCATGAGTTTCAGGGCAGGAGTTTCAGGGCATGTGAATCAGGGCGTGAGTTTCAGGATATGAGATTCATGGCAAGAGTTTCAGTGCAAGAGTTTCAGGACATGAGATTCAGGGCATGAGTTTCAGTGCATGAGTTTGAGGGCAGGAGTTTCAAGGCATGAGATTCAGGGCATGAGTTTCAGTGCATGAGTTTGAGGGCAGGAGTTTTAGGGCATGAGATTCAGGGCATGAGTTTCAGGGCATGAGATTCAGGGCAGGAGTTTCAGGGTATGTGATTTAGGGCATGAGTTTCAGGGCATGAGATTCAGGGCATGAGTTTCAAGGCAGGAGATTAAGCGCAGGTGTTTCAGTGCAGGAGTTTCAGGGCATGAGATTCAGGGCATGAGATTCAGGGCATGAGTTTTAGGACAGGAGATTCAGGGCATGAGTTTCAGGGCATGAGTTTCAGGGCATGATTTTCAGGGCAGGAGATTCAGGGCAGGTGTTTCAGTGCAGGAGTTTCAGGGCATGAGATTCAGGGCATGAGTTTCAGGTCATGAGTTTCAGGACAGGAGATTCAGGGCATGAGTTTCAGGGCATGAGTTTCAGTGCAGGAGTTTCAGGGCATGTGATTCAGGGCGTGAGTTTCAGGATATGAGATTCATGGCATGAGTTTCAGTGCAGGAGTTTCAGGGCATGAGATTCAGGGCATGAGTTTCAGGGTAGGTGATTCAGGGCAGGAGTTTCAGGACATGAGATTCAGGGCATGAGTTTCAGTGCAGGAACTTGAGGGCATGAGATTCAGTGCACGAGTTTCTGAGCATGAGATTCAGGGCATGAGATTCAAGGCAGGAGATTCAGGACAGGAGTTTCACAGCAGGAGTTTCAGAGCATGAGATTCAGGGCATGAGATTCAGGGCATGAGTTTCAGGGCAGGAGATTCAGTGCAGGAGTTTCAGTGCAGGAGTTTCGTAGCATGAGTTTCAGGGCAGGAGATTCAGGGCAGGAGATTCAGGGCAGGAGTTTCAGGGCAGGAGATTCGGGGCATGAGTTTCAGCGCAAGTGTTTCAGTGCAGGAGATTCAGGGCATGAGATTCAGGGCATGAGATTCAGAGCATGAGTTTCTAAGCAGATGATTCAGGGCAGGAGTATTAGGGCATGTATTTCAGGGCATGGGTTTCAGTGCATGAGTTTCAGGGCAGGTTTTTCAGGGTATGTGATTTAGGGCATGAGTTTCAGGGCATGAGATTCAGGGCTTGAGTTTCAGGGCATGAGGTTCAGGGCATGAGTTTCAGGGCATGAGATTCAGGGCATTAGTTTCAGTGCAGGAATTTGAGGGCATGAGATTCAGTGCACGAGTTTCAGAGCATGAGATTCAGGGCAAGAGATTCAGGGCATGATTTTCAGGGCAGGAGATTCAGGGCAGGTGTTTCAGTGCAGGAGTTTCAGGGCATGAGATTCAGGGCATGAGTTTCAGGTCATGAGTTTCAGGACAGGAGATTCAGGGCATGAGTTTCAGGGCATGAGTTTCAGTGCAGGAGTTTCAGGGCATGTGATTCAGGGCGTGAGTTTCAGGATATGAGATTTATGGCATGAGTTTCAGTGCAGGAGTTTCAGGGCATGAGATTCAGGGTATGAGTTTCAGGGTTGGTGATTCAGGGCAGGAGTTTCAGGGCATGAGATTCAGGGCATGAGTTTCAGGACATGAGATTCAGGACATGAGCTTCAAGGCAGGAGATTCAGGACAGGAGTTTCACAGCAGGAGTTTCAGAGCATGAGATTCAGGGCATGAGATTCAGGGCATGAGTTTCAGGGCAGGAGATTCAGTGCAGGAGTTTCAGTGCAGGAGTTTCATAGCATGAGTTTCAGGGCAGGAGATTCAGGGCAGGAGATTCAGGGCAGGAGTTTCAGGGCAGGAGATTCGGGGCATGAGTTTCAGTGCATGAGTTTCAGGTCAGGAGTTTCAGGGTATGTGATTTAGGGCATGAGTTTCAGGGCATGAGATTCAGGGCTTGAGTTTCAGGGCATGAGGTTCAGGGCATGAGTTTCAGGGCATGAGATTCAGGGCATGAGTTTCAGTGCAGGAACTTAAGGGCATGAGATTCAGTGCACGAGTTTCAGAGCATGAGATTCAGGGCATGAGATTCAGGGCATGATTTTCAGGGCAGGAGATTCAGGGCAAGTGTTTCAGTGCTGGTGAGTCAGGGCATGAGATCCAGGGCATGAGATTCAGAGCATGAGTTTCAGGGCATGAGTTTCAGGGCATGAGTTTCAGGGCAGGAGTTTCAGGGCATGTGAATCAGGGCGTGAGTTTCAGGATATGAGATTCATGGCATGAGTTTCAGTGCAAGAGTTTCAGGACATGAGATTCAGGGCATGAGTTTCAGTGCATGAGTTTGAGGGCAGGAGTTTCAAGGCATGAGATTCAGGGCATGAGTTTCAGTGCATGAGTTTGAGGGCAGGAGTTTTAGGGCATGAGATTCAGGGCATGAGTTTCAGGGCATGAGATTCAGGGCAGGTATTTCAGGGCATGTAATTCAGGGCATGAGTTTCTAAGCAGATGATTCAGGGCAGGAGTATTAGGGCATGTGATTCAGGGCATGAGCTTCAGTGCATGAGTTTCAGGGCAGGAGTTTCAGGGTATGTGATTTAGGGCATGAGTTTCAGGGCATGAGATTCAGGGCTTGAGTTTCAGGGCATGAGGTTCAGGGCATGAGTTTCAGGGCATGAGATTCAGGGCATGAGTTTCAGTGCAGGAACTTGAGGGTATGAGATTCAGTACACGAGTTTCAGAGCATGAGATTCAGGGCAAGAGATTCAGGGCATGATATTCAGGGCAGGAGATTCAGGGCAGGTGTTTCAGTGCAGGAGTTTCAGGGCATGAGATTCAGGGCATGAGTTTCAGGGCATGAGTTTCAGTGCAGGAGTTTCAGGGCATGTGATTCAGGGCGTGAGTTTCAGGATATGAGATTCATGGCATGAGTTTCAGTGCAGGAGTTTCAGGGCATGAGATTCAGGGCATGAGTTTCAGGGTAGGTGATTCAGGGCAGGAGTTTCAGGACATGAGATTCAGGGCATGAGTTTCAGTGCAGGAACTTGAGGTCATGAGATTCAGTGCACGAGTTTCAGAGCGTGAGATTCAGGGCATGAGATTCAGGGCATGAGTTTCAGGGCAGGAGATTAAGGGCAGGTGTATCAGTGCAGGAGTTTTAGGGCATGAGATTCAGGACATGAGATTCAGGGCATGAGTTTTAGGACAGGAGATTCAGGGCATGAGTTTCAGAGCATGAGTTTCAGGGCATGTGTTTCAGGGCAGGAGTTTTAGGGCATGTGATTCAGGGCATGAGTTTCAGTGCATGAGTTTCAGGCAGGACTTTCAGGGTATGTGATTTAGGGCATGAGTTTCAGGGCATGAGATTCAGGGCTTGAGTTTCAGGGCATGAGGTTCAGGGCATGAGTTTCAGGGCATGAGATTCAGGGCATGAGTTTCAGTGCAGGAACTTGAGGGCATGAGATTCAGTGCACGAGTTTCAGAGCATGAGATTCAGGGCATGAGAAACAGGGCATGATTTTCAGGGCAGGAGATTCAGGGCTGGTGTTTCAGTGCAGGAGTTTCAGGGCATGAGTTTCAGGGCATGAGTTTCAGTGCAGGAGTTTCAGGGCATGTGATTCAGGGCGTGTGTTTCAGGATATCAGATTCATGGCATGAGTTTCAGTGCAGGAGTTTCAGGGCATGAGATTCAGGGCATGAGTTTCAGGGTAGGTGATTCAGGGCAGGAGTTTCAGGACATGAGATTCAGGGCATGAGTTTCAGTGCTGGAACTTGAGGTCATGAGATTCAGTGCACGAGTTTCAGAGCGTGAGATTCAGGGCATGAGATTCAGGGCATGAGTTTCAGGGTAGGTGATTCAGGGCAGGAGTTTCAGGGCATGAGATTCAGGGCATGAGTTTCAGGACATGAGATTCAGGACATGAGCTTCAAGGCAGGAGATTCAGGACAGGAGTTTCACAGCAGGAGTTTCAGAGCATGAGATTCAGGGCATGAGATTCAGGGCATGTGTTTCAGGGCAGGAGATTCAGTGCAGGAGTTTCAGTGCACTTGTTTCATAGCATGAGTTTCAGGGCAGGAGATTCACGGCAGGAGTTTCAGGGCAGGAGATTCGGGGCATGAGTTTCAGTGCATGAGTTTCAGGTCAGGAGTTTCAGGGTATGTGATTTAGGGCATGAGTTTCAGGGCATGAGATTCAGGGCTTGAGTTTCAGGGCATGCGGTTCAGGGCATGAGTTTCAGGGCATGAGATTCAGGGCATGAGTTTCAGTGCAGGAACTTGAGGGCATGAGATTCAGTGCACGAGTTTCAGAGCATGAGATTCAGGGCATGAGATTCAGGGCATGATTTTCAGGGCAGGAGATTCAGGGCAAGTGTTTCAGTGCTGGAGAGTCAGGGCATGAGATTCAGGGCATGAGATTCAGAGCATGAGTTTCAGGGCTTGAGTTTCAGGGCATGAGTTTCAGGGCAGGAGTTTCAGGGCATGTGAATCAGGGCGTGAGTTTCAGGATATGAGATTCATGGCAAGAGTTTCAGTGCAAGAGTTTCAGGACATGAGATTCAGGGCATGAGTTTCAGTGCATGAGTTTGAGGGCAGGAGTTTCAAGGCATGAGATTCAGGGCATGAGTTTCAGTGCATGAGTTTGAGGGCAGGAGTTTTAGGGCATGAGATTCAGGGCATGAGTTTCAGGGCATGAGATTCAGGGCAGGAGTTTCAGGGTATGTGATTTAGGGCATGAGTTTCAGGGCATGAGATTCAGGGCATGAGTTTCAAGGCAGGAGATTAAGCGCAGGTGTTTCAGTGCAGGAGTTTCAGGGCATGAGATTCAGGGCATGAGTTTTAGGACAGGAGATTCAGGGCATGAGTTTCAGGGCATGAGTTTCAGGGCATGTGTTTCAGGGCAGGAGTTTTAGGGCATGTGATTCAGGGCATGAGTTTCAGTGCATGAGTTTCAGGCAGGACTTTCAGGGTATGTGATTTAGGGCATGAGTTTCAGGGCATGAGATTCAGGGCTTGAGTTTCAGGGCATGAGGTCCAGGGCATGAGTTTCAGGGCATGAGATTCAGGGCATGAGTTTCAGTGCAGGAACTTGAGGGCATGAGATTCAGTGCACGAGTTTCAGAGCATGAGATTCAGGGCATGAGAAACAGAGCATGATTTTCAGGGCAGGAGATTCAGGGCAGGTATTTCAGTGCAGGAGTTTCAGGAAATGAGATTCAGGGCATGAGATTCAGGGCATGAGTTTCAGTTCAGGAGTTTCAGGGCATGTGATTCAGGGCGTGTGTTTCAGGATATGAGATTCATGCCATGAGTTTCAGTGCAGGAGTTTCAGGGCATGAGATTCAGGGCATGAGTTTCAGGGTAGGTGATTCAGGGCAGGAGTTTCAGGACATGAGATTCAGGGCATGAGTTTCAGTGCTGGAACTTGAGGTCATGAGATTCAGTGCACGAGATTCAGAACGTGAGATTCAGGGCATGAGATTCAGGGCATGAGTTTCAGGGTAGGTGATTCAGGGCAGGAGTTTCAGGACATGAGATTCAGGGTATGAGTTTCAGTGCTGGAACTTGAGGTCATGAGATTCAGTGCACGAGTTTCAGAGCGTGAGATTCAGGGCATGAGATTCAGGGCATGAGTTTCAGGGTAGGTGATTCAGGGCAGGAGTTTCAGGGCATGAGATTCAGGGCATGAGTTTCAGGACATGAGATTCAGGACATGAGCTTCAAGGCAGGAGATTCAGGACAGGAGTTTCACAGCAGGAGTTTCAGAGCATGAGATTCAGGGCATGAGATTCAGGGCATGTGTTTCAGGGCAGGAGATTCAGTGCAGGAGTTTCAGTGCACTTGTTTCATAGCATGAGTTTCAGGGCAGGAGATTCAGGGCAGGAGTTTCAGGGCAGGAGATTCGGGGCATGAGTTTCAGTGCATGAGTTTCAGGTCAGGAGTTTCAGGGTATGTGATTTAGGGCATGAGTTTCAGGGCATGAGATTCAGGGCTTGAGTTTCAGGGCATGCGGTTCAGGGCATGAGTTTCAGGGCATGAGATTCAGGGCATGAGTTTCAGTGCAGGAACTTGAGGGCATGAGATTCAGTGCACGAGTTTCAGAGCATGAGATTCAGGGCATGAGATTCAGGGCATGATTTTCAGGGCAGGAGATTCAGGGCAAGTGTTTCAGTGCTGGAGAGTCAGGGCATGAGATTCAGGGCATGAGATTCAGAGCATGAGTTTCAGGGCTTGAGTTTCAGGGCATGAGTTTCAGGGCAGGAGTTTCAGGGCATGTGAATCAGGGCGTGAGTTTCAGGATATGAGATTCATGGCAAGAGTTTCAGTGCAAGAGTTTCAGGACATGAGATTCAGGGCATGAGTTTCAGTGCATGAGTTTGAGGGCAGGAGTTTCAAGGCATGAGATTCAGGGCATGAGTTTCAGTGCATGAGTTTGAGGGCAGGAGTTTTAGGGCATGAGATTCAGGGCATGAGTTTCAGGGCATGAGATTCAGGGCAGGAGTTTCAGGGTATGTGATTTAGGGCATGAGTTTCAGGGCATGAGATTCAGGGCATGAGTTTCAAGGCAGGAGATTAAGCGCAGGTGTTTCAGTGCAGGAGTTTCAGGGCATGAGATTCAGGGCATGAGTTTTAGGACAGGAGATTCAGGGCATGAGTTTCAGGGCATGAGTTTCAGGGCATGTGTTTCAGGGCAGGAGTTTTAGGGCATGTGATTCAGGGCATGAGTTTCAGTGCATGAGTTTCAGGCAGGACTTTCAGGGTATGTGATTTAGGGCATGAGTTTCAGGGCATGAGATTCAGGGCTTGAGTTTCAGGGCATGAGGTCCAGGGCATGAGTTTCAGGGCATGAGATTCAGGGCATGAGTTTCAGTGCAGGAACTTGAGGGCATGAGATTCAGTGCACGAGTTTCAGAGCATGAGATTCAGGGCATGAGAAACAGAGCATGATTTTCAGGGCAGGAGATTCAGGGCAGGTATTTCAGTGCAGGAGTTTCAGGAAATGAGATTCAGGGCATGAGATTCAGGGCATGAGTTTCAGTTCAGGAGTTTCAGGGCATGTGATTCAGGGCGTGTGTTTCAGGATATGAGATTCATGCCATGAGTTTCAGTGCAGGAGTTTCAGGGCATGAGATTCAGGGCATGAGTTTCAGGGTAGGTGATTCAGGGCAGGAGTTTCAGGACATGAGAATCAGGGCATGAGTTTCAGTGCTGGAACTTGAGGTCATGAGATTCAGTGCACGAGATTCAGAACGTGAGATTCAGGGCATGAGATTCAGGGCATGAGTTTCAGGGTAGGTGATTCAGGGCAGGAGTTTCAGGGCATGAGATTCAGGGCATGAGTTTCAGGACATGAGATTCAGGACATGAGCTTCAAGGCAGGAGATTCAGGACAGGAGTTTCACAGCAGGAGTTTCAGAGCATGAGATTCAGGGCAGGAGATTCAGTGCAGGAGTTTCAGTGCAGGAGTTTCATAGCATGAGTTTCAGGGCAGGAGATTCAGGGCAGGAGATACAGGGCAGGAGTTTCAGGGCAGGAGATTCGGGGCATGAGTTTCAGTGCATGAGTTTCAGGGCATGAGTTTCAGGGCATGAGTTTCAGGGCAGGAGTTTCAGGGCATGTGAATCAGGGCGTGAGTTTCAGGATATGAGATTCATGGCATGAGTTTCAGTGCAAGAGTTTCAGGACATGAGATTCAGGGCATGAGTTTCAGTGCATGAGTTTGAGGGCAGGAGTTTCAAGGCATGAGATTCAGGGCATGAGTTTCAGTGCATGAGTTTGAGGGCAGGAGTTTTAGGGCATGAGATTCAGGGCATGAGTTTCAGGGCATGAGATTCAGGGCAGGTATTTCAGGGCATGTAATTCAGGGCATGAGTTTCTAAGCAGATGATTCAGGGCAGGAGTATTAGGGCATGTGATTCAGGGCATGAGTTTCAGTGCATGAGTTTCAGGGCAGGAGTTTCAGGGTATGTGATTTAGGGTATAAGTTTCAGGGCATGAGATTCAGGGCTTCAGTTTCAGGGCATGAGTTTCAGGGCATGAGATTCAGGGCATGCGTTTCAGTGCAGGAACTTGAGGGCATGAGATTCAGTGCACGAGTTTCAGAGCATGAGATTCAGGGCAAGAGATTCAGGGCATGATTTTCAGGGCAGGAGATTCAGGGCAGGTGTTTCAGTGCAGGAGTTTCAGGGCATGAGATTCAGGGCATGAGTTTCAGGTCATGAGTTTCAGGACAGGAGATTCAGGGCATGAGTTTCAGGGCATGAGTTTCAGTGCAGGAGTTTCAGGGCATGAGATTCCGGGCATGAGTTTCAGGGTAGGTGATTCAGGGCAGGAGTTTCAGGACATGAGATTCAGGGCATGAGTTTCAGTGCAGGAACTTGAGGGCATGAGATTCAGTGCACGAGTTTCTGAGCATGAGATTCAGGGCATGAGATTCAAGGCAGGAGATTCAGGACAGGAGTTTCACAGCAGGAGTTTCAGAGCATGAGATTCAGGGCATGAGATTCAGGGCATGAGTTTCAGGGCAGGAGATTCAGTGCAGGAGTTTCAGTGCAGGAGTTTCATAGCATGAGTTTCAGGGCAGGAGATTCAGGGCAGGAGATTCAGGGCAGGAGTTTCAGGGCAGGAGATTCGGGGCATGAGTTTCAGCGCAAGTGTTTCAGTGCAGGAGATTCAGGGCATGAGATTCAGGGCATGAGATTCAGAGCATGAGTTTCTAAGCAGATGATTCAGGGCAGGAGTATTAGGGCATGTATTTCAGGGCATGGGTTTCAGTGCATGAGTTTCAGGGCAGGTGTTTCAGGGTATGTGATTTAGGGCATGAGTTTCAGGGCATGAGATTCAGGGCTTGAGTTTCAGGGCATGAGGTTCAGGGCATGAGTTTCAGGGCATGAGATTCAGGGCATTAGTTTCAGGATATGAGATTTATGGCATGAGTTTCAGTGCAGGAGTTTCAGGGCATGAGATTCAGGGTATGAGTTTCAGGGTTGGTGATTCAGGGCAGGAGTTTCAGGGCATGAGATTCAGGGCATGAGTTTCAGGACATGAGATTCAGGACATGAGCTTCAAGGCAGGAGATTCAGGACAGGAGTTTCACAGCAGGTGTTTCAGAGCATGAGATTCAGGACATGAGCTTCAAGGCAGGAGATTCAGGACAGGAGTTTCACAGCAGGAGTTTCAGAGCATGAGATTCAGGGCATGAGATTCAGGGCATGTGTTTCAGGGCAGGAGATTCAGTGCAGGAGTTTCAGTGCACTTGTTTCATAGCATGAGTTTCAGGGCAGGAGATTCAGGGCAGGAGTTTCAGGGCAGGAGATTCGGGGCATGAGTTTCAGTGCATGAGTTTCAGGTCAGGAGTTTCAGGGTATGTGATTTAGGGCATGAGTTTCAGGGCATGAGATTCAGGGCTTGAGTTTCAGGGCATGCGGTTCAGGGCATGAGTTTCAGGGCATGAGATTCAGGGCATGAGTTTCAGTGCAGGAACTTGAGGGCATGAGATTCAGTGCACGAGTTTCAGAGCATGAGATTCAGGGCATGAGATTCAGGGCATGATTTTCAGGGCAGGAGATTCAGGGCAAGTGTTTCAGTGCTGGAGAGTCAGGGCATGAGATTCAGGGCATGAGATTCAGAGCATGAGTTTCAGGGCTTGAGTTTCAGGGCATGAGTTTCAGGGCAGGAGTTTCAGGGCATGTGAATCAGGGCGTGAGTTTCAGGATATGAGATTCATGGCAAGAGTTTCAGTGCAAGAGTTTCAGGACATGAGATTCAGGGCATGAGTTTCAGTGCATGAGTTTGAGGGCAGGAGTTTCAAGGCATGAGATTCAGGGCATGAGTTTCAGTGCATGAGTTTGAGGGCAGGAGTTTTAGGGCATGAGATTCAGGGCATGAGTTTCAGGGCATGAGATTCAGGGCAGGAGTTTCAGGGTATGTGATTTAGGGCATGAGTTTCAGGGCATGAGATTCAGGGCATGAGTTTCAAGGCAGGAGATTAAGCGCAGGTGTTTCAGTGCAGGAGTTTCAGGGCATGAGATTCAGGGCATGAGTTTTAGGACAGGAGATTCAGGGCATGAGTTTCAGGGCATGAGTTTCAGGGCATGTGTTTCAGGGCAGGAGTTTTAGGGCATGTGATTCAGGGCATGAGTTTCAGTGCATGAGTTTCAGGCAGGACTTTCAGGGTATGTGATTTAGGGCATGAGTTTCAGGGCATGAGATTCAGGGCTTGAGTTTCAGGGCATGAGGTCCAGGGCATGAGTTTCAGGGCATGAGATTCAGGGCATGAGTTTCAGTGCAGGAACTTGAGGGCATGAGATTCAGTGCACGAGTTTCAGAGCATGAGATTCAGGGCATGAGAAACAGAGCATGATTTTCAGGGCAGGAGATTCAGGGCAGGTATTTCAGTGCAGGAGTTTCAGGAAATGAGATTCAGGGCATGAGATTCAGGGCATGAGTTTCAGTTCAGGAGTTTCAGGGCATGTGATTCAGGGCGTGTGTTTCAGGATATGAGATTCATGCCATGAGTTTCAGTGCAGGAGTTTCAGGGCATGAGATTCAGGGCATGAGTTTCAGGGTAGGTGATTCAGGGCAGGAGTTTCAGGACATGAGAATCAGGGCATGAGTTTCAGTGCTGGAACTTGAGGTCATGAGATTCAGTGCACGAGATTCAGAACGTGAGATTCAGGGCATGAGATTCAGGGCATGAGTTTCAGGGTAGGTGATTCAGGGCAGGAGTTTCAGGGCATGAGATTCAGGGCATGAGTTTCAGGACATGAGATTCAGGACATGAGCTTCAAGGCAGGAGATTCAGGACAGGAGTTTCACAGCAGGAGTTTCAGAGCATGAGATTCAGGGCAGGAGATTCAGTGCAGGAGTTTCAGTGCAGGAGTTTCATAGCATGAGTTTCAGGGCAGGAGATTCAGGGCAGGAGATACAGGGCAGGAGTTTCAGGGCAGGAGATTCGGGGCATGAGTTTCAGTGCATGAGTTTCAGGGCATGAGTTTCAGGGCATGAGTTTCAGGGCAGGAGTTTCAGGGCATGTGAATCAGGGCGTGAGTTTCAGGATATGAGATTCATGGCATGAGTTTCAGTGCAAGAGTTTCAGGACATGAGATTCAGGGCATGAGTTTCAGTGCATGAGTTTGAGGGCAGGAGTTTCAAGGCATGAGATTCAGGGCATGAGTTTCAGTGCATGAGTTTGAGGGCAGGAGTTTTAGGGCATGAGATTCAGGGCATGAGTTTCAGGGCATGAGATTCAGGGCAGGTATTTCAGGGCATGTAATTCAGGGCATGAGTTTCTAAGCAGATGATTCAGGGCAGGAGTATTAGGGCATGTGATTCAGGGCATGAGTTTCAGTGCATGAGATTCAGGGCTTCAGTTTCAGGGCATGAGGTTCAGGGCATGAGTTTCAGGGCATGAGATTCAGGGCATGCGTTTCAGTGCAGGAACTTGAGGGCATGAGATTCAGTGCACGAGTTTCAGAGCATGAGATTCAGGGCAAGAGATTCAGGGCATGATTTTCAGGGCAGGAGATTCAGGGCAGGTGTTTCAGTGCAGGAGTTTCAGGGCATGAGATTCAGGGCATGAGTTTCAGGTCATGAGTTTCAGGACAGGAGATTCAGGGCATGAGTTTCAGGGCATGAGTTTCAGTGCAGGAGTTTCAGGGCATGAGATTCCGGGCATGAGTTTCAGGGTAGGTGATTCAGGGCAGGAGTTTCAGGACATGAGATTCAGGGCATGAGTTTCAGTGCAGGAACTTGAGGGCATGAGATTCAGTGCACGAGTTTCTGAGCATGAGATTCAGGGCATGAGATTCAAGGCAGGAGATTCAGGACAGGAGTTTCACAGCAGGAGTTTCAGAGCATGAGATTCAGGGCATGAGATTCAGGGCATGAGTTTCAGGGCAGGAGATTCAGTGCAGGAGTTTCAGTGCAGGAGTTTCATAGCATGAGTTTCAGGGCAGGAGATTCAGGGCAGGAGTTTCAGGGCAGGAGATTCGGGGCATGAGTTTCAGCGCAAGTGTTTCAGTGCAGGAGATTCAGGGCATGAGATTCAGGGCATGAGATTCAGAGCATGAGTTTCTAAGCAGATGATTCAGGGCAGGAGTATTAGGGCATGTATTTCAGGGCATGGGTTTCAGTGCATGAGTTTCAGGGCAGGTGTTTCAGGGTATGTGATTTAGGGCATGAGTTTCAGGGCATGAGATTCAGGGCTTGAGTTTCAGGGCATGAGGTTCAGGGCATGAGTTTCAGGGCATGAGATTCAGGGCATTAGTTTCAGGATATGAGATTTATGGCATGAGTTTCAGTGCAGGAGTTTCAGGGCATGAGATTCAGGGTATGAGTTTCAGGGTTGGTGATTCAGGGCAGGAGTTTCAGGGCATGAGATTCAGGGCATGAGTTTCAGGACATGAGATTCAGGACATGAGCTTCAAGGCAGGAGATTCAGGACAGGAGTTTCACAGCAGGTGTTTCAGAGCATGAGATTCAGGGCATGAGATTCAGGGCATGAGTTTCAGGGCAGGAGATTCAGTGCAGGAGTTTCAGTGCAGGAGTTTCATAGCATGAGTTTCAGGGCAGGAGATTCAGGGCAGGAGATTCAGGGCAGGAGTTTCAGGGCAGGAGATTCGGGGCATGAGTTTCAGTGCATGAGTTTCAGGTCAGGAGTTTCAGGGTATGTGATTTAGTGCATGAGTTTCAGGGCATGAGATTCAGGGCTTGAGTTTCAGGGCATGAGGTTCAGGGCATGAGTTTCAGGGCATGAGATTCAGGGCATGAGTTTCAGTGCAGGAACTTAAGGGCATGAGATTCAGTGCACGAGTTTCAGAGCATGAGATTCAGGGCATGAGATTCAGGGCATGATTTTCAGGGCAGGAGAGTCAGGGCAAGTGTTTCAGTGCTGGTGAGTCAGGGCATGAGATTCAGGGCATGAGATTCAGAGCTTGAGTTTCAGGGCATGAGTTTCAGGGCATGAGTTTCAGGGCAGGAGTTTCAGGGCATGTGAATCAGGGCGTGAGTTTCAGGATATGAGTTTCATGGCATGAGTTTCAGTGCAAGAGTTTCAGGACATGAGATTCAGGGCATGAGTTTCAGTGCATGAGTTTGAGGGCAGGAGTTTCAAGGCATGAGATTCAGGGCATGAGTTTCAGTGCATGAGTTTGAGGGCAGGAGTTTTAGGGCATGAGATTCAGGGCATGAGTTTCAGGGCATGAGATTCAGGGCAGGTATTTCAGGGCATGTAATTCAGGGCATGAGTTTCTAAGCAGATGATTCAGGGCAGGAGTATTAGGGCATGTGATTCAGGGCATGAGTTTCAGTGCATGAGTTTCAGGGCAGGACTTTCAGGGTATGTGATTTAGGGCATGAGTTTCAGGGCATGAGATACAGGGCTTGAGTTTCAGGGCATGAGGTTTAGGGCATGAGTTTCAGGGCATGAGATTCAGGGCATTAGTTTCAGTGCAGGAATTTGAGGGCATGAGATTCAGTGCACGAGTTTCAGAGCATGAGATTCAGGGCAAGAGATTCAGGGCATGATTTTCAGGGCAGGAGATTCAGGGCAGGTGTTTCAGTGCAGGAGTTTCAGGGCATGAGATTCAGGGCATGAGTTTCAGGTCATGAGTTTCAGGACAGGAGATTCAGGGCATGAGTTTCAGGGCATGAGTTTCAGTGCAGGAGTTTCAGGGCATGTGATTCAGGGCGTGAGTTTCAGGATATGAGATTTATGGCATGAGTTTCAGTGCAGGAGTTTCAGGGCATGAGATTCAGGGCATGAGTTTCAGGGTAGGTGATTCAGGGCAGGAGTTTCAGGGCATGAGATTCAGGGCATGAGTTTCAGGACATGAGATTCAGGACATGAGCTTCAAGGCAGGAGATTCAGGACAGGAGTTTCACAGCAGGAGTTTCAGAGCATGAGATTCAGGGCATGAGATTCAGGGCATGAGTTTCAGGGCAGGAGATTCAGTGCAGGAGTTTCAGTGCAGGAGTTTCATAGCATGAGTTTCAGGGCAGGAGATTCAGGGCAGGAGATTCAGGGCAGGAGTTTCAGGGCAGGAGATTCGGGGCATGAGTTTCAGTGCATGAGTTTCAGGTCAGGAGTTTCAGGGTATGTGATTTAGGGCATGAGTTTCAGGGCATGAGATTCAGGGCTTGAGTTTCAGGGCATGAGGTTCTGGGCATGAGTTTCAGGGCATGAGATTCAGGGCATGAGTTTCAGTGCAGGAACTTAAGGGCATGAGATTCAGTGCACGAGTTTCAGAGCATGAGATTCAGGGCATGAGATTCAGGGCATGATTTTCAGGGCAGGAGATTCAGGGCAAGTGTTTCAGTGCTGGTGAGTCAGGGCATGAGATTCAGGGCATGAGATTCAGAGCATGAGTTTCAGGGCATGAGTTTCAGGGCATGAGTTTCAGGGCAGGAGTTTCAGGGCATGTGAATCAGGGCGTGAGTTTCAGGATATGAGATTCATGGCATGAGTTTCAGTGCAAGAGTTTCAGGACATGAGATTCAGGGCATGAGTTTCAGGGTAGGTGATTCAGGGCAGGAGTTTCAGGGCATGAGATTCAGGGCATGAGTTTCAGGACATGAGATTCAGGACATGAGCTTCAAGGCAGGAGATTCAGGACAGGAGTTTCACAGCAGGAGTTTCAGAGCATGAGATTCAGGGCATGAGATTCAGGGCATGAGTTTCAGGGCAGGAGATTCAGTGCAGGAGTTTCATAGCATGAGTTTCAGGGCAGGAAATTCAGGGCAGGAGATTCAGGGCAGGAGTTTCAGGGCAGGAGATTCGGGGCATGAGTTTCAGTGCATGAGTTTCAGGTCAGGAGTTTCAGGGTATGTGATTTAGTGCATGAGTTTCAGGGCATGAGATTCAGGGCTTGAGTTTCAGGGCATGAGGTTCAGGGCATGAGTTTCAGGGCATGAGATTCAGGGCATGAGTTTCAGTGCAGGAACTTAAGGGCATGAGATTCAGTGCACGAGTTTCAGAGCATGAGATTCAGGGCATGAGATTCAGGGCATGATTTTCAGGGCAGGAGAGGCAGGGCAAGTGTTTCAGTGCTGGTGAGTCAGGGCATGAGATTCAGGGCATGAGATTCAGAACATGAGTTTCAGGGCATGAGTTTCAGGGCATGAGTTTCAGGGCAAGAGTTTCAGGACATGAGATTCAGGGCATGAGTTTCAGTGCATGAGTTTGAGGGCAGGAGTTTCAAGGCATGAGATTCAGGGCATGAGTTTCAGTGCATGAGTTTGAGGGCAGGAGTTTTAGGGCATGAGATTCAGGGCATGAGTTTCAGGGCATGAGATTCAGGGCAGGTATTTCAGGGCATGTAATTCAGGGCATGAGTTTCTAAGCAGATGATTCAGGCAGGAGTATTAGGGCATGTGATTCAGGGCATGAGTTTCAGTGCATGAGTTTCAGGGCAGGACTTTCAGGGTATGTGATTTAGGGCATGAGTTTCAGGGCATGAGATTCAGGGCTTGAGTTTCAGGGCATGAGGTTCAGGGCATGAGTTTCAGGGCATGAGATTCAGGGCATGAGTTTCAGTGCAGGAACTTGAGGGCATGAGATTCAGTGCACGAGTTTCAGAGCATGAGATTCAGGGCAAGAGATTCAGGGCATGATTTTCAGGGCAGGAGATTCAGGGCAGGTGTTTCAGTGCAGGAGTTTCAGGGCATGAGATTCAGGGCATGAGATTCAGGGCATGAGTTTTAGGACAGGAGATTCAGGGCATGAGTTCCAGGGCATGAGTTTCAGGGCATGTGTTTCAGGGCAGGAGTTTCAGGGCATGTGATTCAGGGCATGAGTTTCAGTGCATGAGTTTCAGGCAGGACTTTCAGGGTATGTGATTTAGGGCATGAGTTTCAGGGCATGAGATTCAGGGCTTGAATTTCAGGGCATGAGGTTCAGGGCATGAGTTTCAGGGCATGAGATTCAGGGCAAGAGATTCAGGGCATGATTTTCAGGGCAGGAGATTCAGGGCAGGTGTTTCAGTGCAGGAGTTTCAGGGCATGAGATTCAGGGCATGAGTTTCAGGTCATGAGTTTCAGGACAGGAGATTCAGGGCATGAGTTTCAGGGCATTAGTTTCAGTGCAGGAGTTTCAGGGCATGTGATTCAGGGCGTGAGTTTCAGGATATGAGATTCATGGCATGAGTTTCAGTGCAGGAGTTTCAGGGCATGAGATTCAGGGCATGAGTTTCAGGGCATGTGAATCAGGGCGTGAGTTTCAGGATATGAGATTCATGGCATGAGTTTCAGTGCAAGAGTTTCAGGACATGAGATTCAGGGCATGAGTTTCAGTGCATGAGTTTGAGGGCAGGAGTTTCAAGGCATGAGATTCAGGGCATGAGTTTCAGTGCATGAGTTTGAGGGCAGGAGTTTTAGGGCATGAGATTCAGGGCATGAGTTTTAGGGCATGAAATTCAGGGCAGGTATTTCAGGGCATGTAATTCAGGGCATGAGTTTCTAAGCAGATGATTCAGGGCAGGAGTATTAGGGCATGTGATTCAGGGCATGAGTTTCAGTGCATGAGTTTCAGGGCAGGAGTTTCAGGGTATGTGATTTAGGGCATGAGTTTCAGGGCATGAGATTCAGGGCATGAGTTTCAGGGCAGGAGATTAAGGGCAGGTGTTTCAGTGCAGGAGTTTCAGGGCATGAGATTCAGGGCATGAGATTCAGGGCATGAGTTTTAGGACAGGAGATTCAGGGCATGAGTTTCAGGGCATGAGTTTCAGGGCATGTGTTTCAGGGCAGGAGTTTTAGGGCATGTGATTCAGGTCATGAGTTTCAGTGCATGAGTTTGAGGCAGGACTTTCAGGGTATGTGATTTAGGGCAAGAGATTCAGGGCATGATTTTCAGGGCAGGAGATTCAGGGCAGGTGTTTCAGTGCAGGAGTTTCAGGGCATGAGATTCAGGGCATGAGTTTCAGGTCATGAGTTTCAGGACAGGAGATTCAGGGCATGAGTTTCAGGGCATTAGTTTCAGTGCAGGAGTTTCAGGGCATGTGATTCAGGGCGTGAGTTTCAGGATATGAGATTCATGGCATGAGTTTCAGTGCAGGAGTTTCAGGGCATGAGATTCAGGGCATGAGTTTCAGGGCATGTGAATCAGGGCGTGAGTTTCAGGATATGAGATTCATGGCATGAGTTTCAGTGCAAGAGTTTCAGGACATGAGATTCAGGGCATGAGTTTCAGTGCATGAGTTTGAGGGCAGGAGTTTCAAGGCATGAGATTCAGGGCATGAGTTTCAGTGCATGAGTTTGAGGGCAGGATTTTAGGGCATGAGATTCAGGGCAGAGTTTTAGGGCATGAAATTCAGGGCAGGTATTTCAGGGCATGTAATTCAGGGCATGAGTTTCTAAGCAGATGATTCAGGGCAGGAGTATTAGGGGCATGTGATTCAGGGCATGAGTTTCAGTGCATGAGTTTCAGGGCAGGAGTTTCAGGGTATGTGATTTAGGGCATGAGTTTCAGGGCATGAGATTCAGGGCATGAGTTTCAGGGCAGGAGATTAAGGGGCAGGTGTTTCAGTGCAGGAGTTTCAGGGCATGAGATTCAGGGCATGAGATTCAGGGCATGAGTTTTTAGGACAGGAGATTCAGGGCATGAGTTTCAGGGCATGAGTTTCAGGGCATGTGTTTCAGGGCAGGAGTTTTAGGGCATGTGATTCGAGGTCATGAGTTTCAGTGCATGAGTTTGAGGCAGGACTTTCAGGGTATGTGATTTAGGGCATGAGTTTCAGGGCATGAGATTCAGGGCTTGAGTTTCAGGGCATGAGATTCAGGGCATGAAATTCAGGGCATGATTTTCAGGGCAGGAGAATTCAGGGCAAGTGTTTCGTGCAGGAGATTCAGGGCATGAGATTCAGGGCATGAGATTCAGAGCATGAGTTTTCAGGGCATGAGTTTCAGGGCATGAATTTCAGGGCATGAGTTTCAGTGCAGGAACTTGTGGGCATGAGATTCAGTGCACGAGTTTCAGAGCATGAGATTCAGGGCATGAAATTCAGGGCATGAGTTTTCAGGGCATGAATTTCAGGCAGGAGTTTCAGGGCATGTGAATCAGGCGTGAGTTTCAGGATATGAGATTCATGGCATGAGTTTCAGTGCAAGAGTTTCAGGACATGAGATTCAGGGCATGAGTTTCAGTGCATGAGTTTGAGGGCAGGAGTTTCAAGGCATGAGATTCAGGGCATGAGTTTCAGTGCATGAGATTCAGGGCAGGTATTTCACGCATGTAATTCAGGGCATGAGTTTCTAAGCAGATGATTCAGGGCAGGAGTATTAGGGCATGTGATTCAGGGCATGGGTTTCAGTGCATGAGTTTCAGGGAGGAGTTTCAGGGTATGTGATTTAGGCATTAGTTTCAGGGCATGAGATTTCAGGGCTTGAGTTTCAGGGCATGAGATTCAGTGCACGAGTTTCAGAGCATGAGATTCAGGGCAAGAGATTCAGGGCATGATTTTCAGGGCAGGAGATTCAGGGCAGGTGTTTCAGTGCAGCAGTTTCAGGGCATGAGATTCAGGGCATGAGTTTCAGGTCATGAGTTTCAGGACAGGAGATTCAGGACACGAGTTTCAGGGCATGAGTTTCAGTGCAGGAGTTTCAGGGCATGAGATTCAGGGCATGAGTTTCAGGTAGGTGATTCATGGCATGAGTTTCAGTGCAAGAGTTTCAGGACATGAGATTCAGGGCATGAGTTTCAGTGCATGTGTTTGAGGGCAGGAGTTTCAAGGCATGAGATTCAGGGCATGAGTTTCAGTGCATGAGTTTTGAGGGCAGGAGTTTCATGGCATGAGATTCAGGGCAGGTATTTCAGGGCATGTAATTCAGGGCATGAGTTTCTAAGCAGATGATTCAGGGCAGGAGCTATTAGTGCATGTGATTCAGGGCATGAGTTTCAGTGCATGAGTTTCAGGCAGGAGTGTCAGGGTATGTGATTTAGGGCATGAGTTTTCAGGGCATGAGATTCAGGGCTTCAGTTTCAGGGGCATGAGGTTCAGGGCATGAGTTTCAGGGCATGAGATTCGGGCATGAGTTTCATTGCAGGAACTTGAGGGCATGAGATTTCAGTGCACGAGTTTCAGTGCAGGAGTTTCAGGGCATGAGATTCAGGGCATGAGTTTCAGGTCATGAGTTTCAGGACAGGAGATTCAGGGCATGAGTTTCAGGGCATGAGTTTCAGTGCAGGAGTTTCAGGGCATGTGCGATTCAGGGCGTGAGTTTCAGGATATGAGATTCATGCATGAGTTTCAGTGCAGGAGTTTCAGGATATGAGATTCAGGGCATGAGTTTCAGGGTAGGTGATTCAGGCATGAGATTCAGGCATGAGTTTCAGGGTAGGAACTTGAGGTCATGAGATTCAGTGCACGAGTTTCAGAGCATGAGAGTCAGGGCATGAGATTCAAGGCAGGAGATTCAGGACAGGAGTTTCACAGCAGGAGTTTCAGAGCATGAGATTCAGGGCATGAGATTTCAGGGCATGAGTTTCAGGGCAGGAGATTCAGTGCAGGAGTTTCAGTGCAGGAGTTTCATAGCAGGAGTTTCAGGGCAGGAGATTCAGGGCAGGAGATTCAGGCAGGGTGTTTCAGGGCAGGAGATTCGGGGCATGAGTTTCAGTGCATGAGTTTCAGGGCAGGAGTTTCAGGGTATGTGATTTAGGGCATGAATTTCAGGGCATGAGATTCAGGGCTTGAGTTCAGGGCATGAGGTTCAGGGCTTTGAGTTTCAGGGCATGAGATTCAGGGCATGAGATTCAGTGCACGAGTTTCAGAGCATGAGATTCAGGGCATGAGATTCAGGGCATGATTTTCAGGGCATGGAGATTCAGCGCAAGTGTTTCAGTGCAGGAGATTCAGGCATGAGATTCAGGGCCATGAGATTCAGAGCATGAGTTTCTAAGCAGATGATCAGGGCAGGAGTATTAGGGCATGTGATTCAGGGCATGGGTTTCAGTGCATGAGGTTTCAGGCAGGAGTTTCAGGGTATGTGATTTAGGGCATGAGTTTCAGGGCATGAGATTCAGGCTTGAGTTTCAGGGGCATGAGGTTTCTAGGGCATGAGTTTCAGGGCATGAGATTCAGGGCAAGAGATTAAGGGCATGATTTTCAGGGCAGGAGATTCAGGGCAGGTGTTTCAGTGCAGGAGTTTCAGGGCATGAGATTCAGGGCATGAGTTTCAGGTCATGAGTTTCAGGACAGGAGATTCAGGGCATGAGTTTCTAGGGCATGAGTTTCAGTGCAGGAGTTTCAGGGCATGTGATTCAGGGCGTGAGTTTCAGGATATGAGATTTATGGCATGAGTTTCAGTGCAGGAGTTTCAGGGCAGCAGTTTCAGGGTATGTGTTTTAGGGCATGAGTTTCAGGGCATGAGATTCAGGGCTTGAGTTTCAGGGCATGAGGTCAGGGCATGAGTTTCAGGGCATGAGATTCAGGCATGAGTTTCAGTGCAGGAATTTGAGGGCATGAGATTCAGTGCACGAGTTTCAGAGCATGAGATTCAGGGCAAGAGATTCAGGGCATGATTTTCAGGGCAGGAGATTCAGGGCAGGTGTTTCAGTGCAGGAGTTTCAGGGCATGAGATTCAGGAAATGAGTTTCAGGTCATGAGTTTCAGGGCATGAGATTCAGGAAATGAGTTTCAGGTCATGAGTTTCAGGACAGGAGATTCAGGGCATGAGTTTCAGGGCATGAGTTTCAGTGCAGGAGTTTCAGGGCATGTGATTCAGGGCGTGTGTTTCAGGATATGAGATTCATGGCATGAGTTTCAAGGCAGGAGATTCAGGAAAGGAGTTTCACAGCAGGAGTTTCAGAGCATGAGATTCAGGGCATTAGATTCAGGGCATGAGTTTCAGGGCAGAGATTCAGTGCAGGAGTTTCATAGCATGAGTTTCAGGGCAGGAGATTCAGGGCAGGAGATTCATGGCAGGAGTTTCAGGGCAGGAGATTCAGAGCCGGAGTTTCAGGGCAGGAGATTCGGGACATGAGTTTCAGTGCATGAGTTTCAGGCAGGATTTTCTGGGTATGTGATTTAGGGCATGAGTTTCAGGGCATGAGATTGAGGGCTTGAGTTTCAGGGCATGAGGTTCAGGGCATGAGATTCAGGGCATGAGTTTCAGTGCAGGAACTTGAGGGCATGAGATTCAGTGCACGAGTTTCAGAGCATGAGATTCAGGGCATGAAATTCAGGGCATGATTTTCAGGGCAGGAGATTCAGGGCAAGTGTTTCAGTGCAGGAGATTCAGGGCATGAGATTCAGGGCATGAGATTCAGAGCATGAGTTTCAGGGCATGAGTTTCAGGGCATGAATTTCAGGGCAGGAGTTTCAGGGCATGTGAATCAGGGCGTGAGTTTCAGGATATGAGATTCATGGCATGAGTTTCAAGTGCAAGAGTTTCAGGACATGAGATTCAGGGCATGAGTTTCAGTGCATGAGTTTGAGGGCAGGAGTTTCAAGGCATGAGATTCAGGGCATGAGTTTCAGTGCATGAGATTCAGGGCAGGTATTTCAGGGCATGTAATTCAGGGCATGAGTTTCTTAGCAGATGATTCAGGGCAGGAGTATTAGGGCATGTGATTCAGGGCATGGGTTTCAGTGCATGAGTTTCAGGGCAGGAGTTTCAGGGTATGTGATTTAGGGCATGAGTTTCAGGGCATGAGATTCAGGGCTTGAGTTTCAGGGCATGAGGTTCAGGGCATGAGTTTCAGGGCATGAGATTCAGGGCATGAGTTTCAGTGCAGGAATTTGAGGGCATGAGATCAGTGCACGAGTTTCAGAGCATGAGATTCAGGGCAAGAGATTCAGGGCATGATTTTCAGGGCAGGAGATTCAGGGCAGGTGTTTCAGTGCAGCAGTTTCAGGGCATGAGATTCAGGGCATGAGTTTCAGGTCATGAGTTTCAGGACACGAGATTCAGGGCACGAGTTTCAGGGCATGAGTTTCAGTGCAGGAGTTTCAGGGCATGAGATTCAGGGCATGAGTTTCAGGGTAGGTGATTCAGGGCAGGAGTTTCAGGGCATGAGATTCAGGGCATGAGTTTCAGGATATGAGATTCATGGCATGAGTTTCAGTGCAAGAGTTTCAGGACATGAGATTCAGGGCATGAGTTTCAGTGCATGAGTTTGAGGGCAGGAGTTTCAAGGCATGAGATTCAGGGCATGAGTTTCAGTGCATGAGTTTGAGGGCAGGAGTTTTAGGGCATGAGATTCAGGGCATGAGTTTCATGGCATGAGATTCAGGGCAGGTATTTCAGGGCATGTAATTCAGGGCATGAGTTTCTAAGCAGATGATTCAGGGCAGGAGTATTAGGGCATGTGATTCAGGGCATGAGTTTCAGTGCATGAGTTTCAGGGCAGGAGTTTCAGGGTATGTGATTTAGGGCATGAGTTTCAGGGCATGAGATTCAGGGCTTCAGTTTCAGGGCATGAGGTTCAGGGCATGAGTTTCAGGGCATGAGATTCGGGGCATGAGTTTCAGTGCAGGAACTTGAGGGCATGAGATTCAGTGCACGAGTTTCAGTGCAGGAGTTTCAGGGCATGAGATTCAGGGCATGAGTTTCAGGTCATGAGTTTCAGGACAGGAGATTCAGGGCATGAGTTTCAGGGCATGAGTTTCAGTGCAGGAGTTTCAGGGCATGTGATTCAGGGCGTGAGTTTCAGGATATGAGATTCATGGCATGAGTTTCAGTGCAGGAGTTTCAGGGCATGAGATTCAGGGCATGAGTTTCAGGGTAGGTGATTCAGGGCAGGAGTTTCAGGACATGAGATTCAGGGCATGAGTTTCAGTGCAGAAACTTGAGGTCATGAGATTCAGTGCACGAGTTTCAGAGCATGAGATTCAGGGCATGAGATTCAAGGCAGAATATTCAGGACAGGAGTTTCACAGCAGGAGTTTCAGAGCATGAGATTCAGGGCATGAGATTCAGGGCATGAGTTTCAGGGCAGGAGATTCAGTGCAGGAGTTTCAGTGCAGGAGTTTCATAGCATGAGTTTCAGTGCATGAGTTTCAGGGCAGGAGTTTCAGGGTATGTGATTTAGGGCATGAATTTCAGGGCATGAGATTCAGGGCTTGAGTTTCAGGGCATGAGGTTCAGGGCATGAGTTTCAGGGCATGAGATTCAGGGCATGAGTTTCAGTGCAGGAACTTGAGGGCATGAGATTCAGTGCACGAGTTTCAGAGCATGAGATTCAGGGCATGAGATTCAGGGCATGATTTTCAGGGCAGGAGATTCAGCGCAAGTGTTTCAGTGCAGGAGATTCAGGGCATGAGATTCAGGGCATGAGATTCAGAGCATGAGTTTCTAAGCAGATGGTTCAGGGCAGGAGTATTAGGGCATGTGATTCAGGGCATGGGTTTCAGTGCATGAGTTTCAGGGCAGGAGTTTCAGGGTATGTGATTTAGGGCATGAGTTTCAGGGCATGAGATTCAGGGCTTGAGTTTCAGGGCATGAGGTTCAGGGCATGAATTTCAGGGCATGAGATTCAGGGCATGAGTTTCAGTGCAGGAATTTGAGGTCATGAGATTCAGTGCACGAGTTTCAGAGCATGAGATGCAGGGCAAGAGATTAAGGGCATGATTTTCAGGGCAGGAGATTCAGGGCAGGTGTTTCAGTGCAGGAGTTTCAGGGCATGAGATTCAGGGAATGAGTTTCAGGTCATGAGTTTCAGGACAGGAGATTCAGGGCATGAGTTTCAGGGCATGAGTTTCAGTGCAGGAGTTTCAGGGCATGTGATTCAGGGCGTGAGTTTCAGGATATGAGATTTATGGCATGAGTTTCAGTGCAGGAGTTTCAGAGCAGGAGTTTCAGGGTATGTGATTTAGGGCATGAGTTTCAGGGCATGAGATTCAGGGCTTGAGTTTCAGGGCATGAGGTTAAGGGCATGAGTTTCAGGGCATGAGATTCAGGGCATGAGTTTCAGTGCAGGAATTTGAGGGCATGAGATTCAGTGCACGAGTTTCAGAGCATGAGATTCAGGGCAAGAGATTCAGGGCATGATTTTTAGGGCAGGAGATTCAGGGCAGGTGTTTCAGTGCAGGAGTTTCAGGGCATGAGATTCAGGAAATGAGTTTCAGGTCATGAGTTTCAGGACAGGATATTCAGGGCATGAGTTTCAGGGCATGAGTTTCAGTGCAGGAGTTTTAGGGCATGTGCTTCAGGGCATGAGTTTCAGTGCATGAGTTTCAGGGCAGGAATTTCAGGGTATGTGATTTAGGGCATGAGTTTCAGGGCATGAGATTGAGGGCTTGAGTTTCAGGGCATGAGGTTCAGGGCATGAGATTCAGGGCATGAGTTTCAGTGCAGGAACTTGAGGGCATGAGATTCAGTGCACGAGTTTCAGAGCATGAGATTCAGGGCATGAAATTCAGGGCATGATTTTCAGGGCAGGAGATTCAGGGCAAGTGTTTCAGTGCAGGAGATTCAGGGCATGAGATTCAGGGCATGAGATTCAGAGCATGAGTTTCAGGGCATGAGTTTCAGGGCATGAATTTCAGGGCATGAGTTTCAGTGCAGGAACTTGAGGGCATGAGATTCAGTGCACGAGTTTCAGAGCATGAGATTCAGGGCATGAAATTCAGGGCATGATTTTCAGGGCAGGAGATTCAGGGCAAGTGTTTCAGTGCAGGAGATTCAGGGCATGAGATTCAGGGCATGAGATTCAGAGCATGAGTTTCAGGGCATGAGTTTCAGGGCATGAATTTCAGGGCAGGAGTTTCAGGGCATGTGAATCAGGGCGTGAGTTTCAGGATATGAGATTCATGGCATGAGTTTCAAGTGCAAGAGTTTCAGGACATGAGATTCAGGGCATGAGTTTCAGTGCATGAGTTTGAGGGCAGGAGTTTCAAGGCATGAGATTCAGGGCATGAGTTTCAGTGCATGAGATTCAGGGCAGGTATTTCAGGGCATGTAATTCAGGGAATGAGTTTCTTAGCAGATGATTCAGGGCAGGAGTATTAGGGCATGTGATTCAGGGCATGGGTTTCAGTGCATGAGTTTCAGGGCAGGAGTTTCAGGGTATGTGATTTAGGGCATGAGTTTCAGGGCATGAGATTCAGGGCTTGAGTTTCAGGGCATGAGGTTCAGGGCATGAGTTTCAGGGCATGAGATTCAGGGCATGAGTTTCAGTGCAGGAATTTGAGGGCATGAGATCAGTGCACGAGTTTCAGAGCATGAGATGCAGGGCAAGAGATTAAGGGCATGATTTTCAGGGCAGGAGATTCAGGGCAGGTGTTTCAGTGCAGGAGTTTCAGGGCATGAGATTCAGGGAATGAGTTTCAGGTCATGAGTTTCAGGACAGGAGATTCAGGGCATGAGTTTCAGGGCATGAGTTTCAGTGCAGGAGTTTCAGGGCATGTGATTCAGGGCGTGAGTTTCAGGATATGAGATTTATGGCATGAGTTTCAGTGCAGGAGTTTCAGAGCAGGAGTTTCAGGGTATGTGATTTAGGGCATGAGTTTCAGGGCATGAGATTCAGGGCTTGAGTTTCAGGGCATGAGGTTAAGGGCATGAGTTTCAGGGCATGAGATTCAGGGCATGAGTTTCAGTGCAGGAATTTGAGGGCATGAGATTCAGTGCACGAGTTTCAGAGCATGAGATTCAGGGCAAGAGATTCAGGGCATGATTTTTAGGGCAGGAGATTCAGGGCAGGTGTTTCAGTGCAGGAGTTTCAGGGCATGAGATTCAGGAAATGAGTTTCAGGTCATGAGTTTCAGGACAGGATATTCAGGGCATGAGTTTCAGGGCATGAGTTTCAGTGCAGGAGTTTTAGGGCATGTGCTTCAGGGCATGAGTTTCAGTGCATGAGTTTCAGGGCAGGAATTTCAGGGTATGTGATTTAGGGCATGAGTTTCAGGGCATGAGATTGAGGGCTTGAGTTTCAGGGCATGAGGTTCAGGGCATGAGATTCAGGGCATGAGTTTCAGTGCAGGAACTTGAGGGCATGAGATTCAGTGCACGAGTTTCAGAGCATGAGATTCAGGGCATGAAATTCAGGGCATGATTTTCAGGGCAGGAGATTCAGGGCAAGTGTTTCAGTGCAGGAGATTCAGGGCATGAGATTCAGGGCATGAGATTCAGAGCATGAGTTTCAGGGCATGAGTTTCAGGGCATGAATTTCAGGGCATGAGTTTCAGTGCAGGAACTTGAGGGCATGAGATTCAGTGCACGAGTTTCAGAGCATGAGATTCAGGGCATGAAATTCAGGGCATGATTTTCAGGGCAGGAGATTCAGGGCAAGTGTTTCAGTGCAGGAGATTCAGGGCATGAGATTCAGGGCATGAGATTCAGAGCATGAGTTTCAGGGCATGAGTTTCAGGGCATGAATTTCAGGGCAGGAGTTTCAGGGCATGTGAATCAGGGCGTGAGTTTCAGGATATGAGTTTCATGGCATGAGTTTCAAGTGCAAGAGTTTCAGGACATGAGATTCAGGGCATGAGTTTCAGTGCATGAGTTTGAGGGCAGGAGTTTCAAGGCATGAGATTCAGGGCATGAGTTTCAGTGCATGAGATTCAGGGCAGGTATTTCAGGGCATGTAATTCAGGGAATGAGTTTCTTAGCAGATGATTCAGGGCAGGAGTATTAGGGCATGTGATTCAGGGCATGGGTTTCAGTGCATGAGTTTCAGGGCAGGAGTTTCAGGGTATGTGATTTAGGGCATGAGTTTCAGGGCATGAGATTCAGGGCTTGAGTTTCAGGGCATGAGGTTCAGGGCATGAGTTTCAGGGCATGAGATTCAGGGCATGAGTTTCAGTGCAGGAATTTGAGGGCATGAGATCAGTGCACGAGTTTCAGAGCATGAGATTCAGGGCAAGAGATTCAGGGCATGATTTTCAGGGCAGGAGATTCAGGGCAGGTGTTTCAGTGCAGCAGTTTCAGGGCATGAGATTCAGGGCATGAGTTTCAGGTCATGAGTTTCAGGACAGGAGATTCAGGGCACGAGTTTCAGGGCATGAGTTTCAGTGCAGGATTTTCAGGGCATGAGATTCAGGGCATGAGTTTCAGGGTAGGTGATTCAGGGCAGGAGTTTCAGGGCATGAGATTCAGGGCATGAGTTTCAGGATATGAGATTCATGGCATGAGTTTCAGTGCAAGAGTTTCAGGACATGAGATTCAGGGCATGAGTTTCAGTGCATGAGTTTGAGGGCAGGAGTTTCAAGGCATGAGATTCAGGGCATGAGTTTCAGGGCATGAGTTTGAGGGCAGGAGTTTTAGGGCATGAGATTCATGGCATGAGTTTCATGGCATGAGATTCAGGGCAGGTATTTCAGGGCATGTAATTCAGGGCATGAGTTTCTAAGCAGATGATTCAGGGCAGGAGTATTAGGGCATGTGATTCAGGGCATGAGTTTCAGTGCATGAGTTTCAGGGCAGGAGTTTCAGGGTATGTGATTTAGGGCATGAGTTTCAGGGCATGAGATTCAGGGCTTGAGTTTCAGGGCATGAGGTTAAGGGCATGAGTTTCAGGGCATGAGATTCAGGGCATGAGTTTCAGTGCAGGAATTTGAGGGCATGAGATTCAGTGCACGAGTTTCAGAGCATGAGATTCAGGGCAAGAGATTCAGGGCATGATTTTCAGGGCAGGAGATTCAGGGCAGGTGTATCAGTGCAGGAGTTTCAGGGCATGAGATTCAGGAAATGAGTTTCAGGTCATGAGTTTCAGGACAGGATATTCAGGGCATGAGTTTCAGGGCATGAGTTTCAGTGCAGGAGTTTTAGGGCATGTGATTCAGGGCGTGAGTTTCAGGATATGAGATTTATGGCATGAGTTTCAGTGCAGGAGTTTCAGGGCATGAGTTTCAGGGTAGGTGATTCAGGGCAGGAGTTTCAGGGCATGAGATTCAGGGCATGAGTTTCAGGACATGAGATTCAGGACATGAGCTTCAAGGCATGAGATTCAGGGCATGAGTTTCAGGGCAGGAGATTCAGTGCAGGAGTTTCAGTGCAGGAGTTTCATAGCATGAGTTTCAGGGCAGGAGATTCAGGGCAGGAGTTTCAGGGCAGGAGATTCGGGACATGAGTTTCAGTGCATCAGTTTCAGGGCAGGAGTTTCAGGGTATGTGATTTAGGGCATGAGTTTCAGGGCATGAGATTCAGGGCTTGAGTTTCAGGGCATGAGGTTCAGGGCATGAGATTCAGGGCATGAGTTTCAGTGCAGGAACTTGAGGGCATGAGATTCAGTGCACGAGTTTCAGAGCATGAGATTCAGGGCATGAAATTCAGGGCATGATTTTCAGGGCAGGAGATTCAGGGCAAGTGTTTCAGTGCAGGAGATTCAGGGCATGAGATTCAGGGCATGAGATTCAGAGCATGAGTTTCAGGGCATGAGTTTCAGGGCATGAATTTCAGGGCATGAGTTTCAGTGCAGGAACTTGAGGGCATGAGATTCAGTGCACGAGTTTCAGAGCATGAGATTCAGGGCATGAAATTCAGGGCATGATTTTCAGGGCAGGAGATTCATGGCAAGTGTTTCAGTGCAGGAGATTCAGGGCATGAGTTTCAGGGCATGAATTTCAGGGCAGGAGTTTCAGGGCATGTGAATCAGGGCGTGAGTTTCAGGATATGAGATTCATGGCATGAGTTTCAAGTGCAAGAGTTTCAGGACATGAGATTCAGGGCATGAGTTTCAGTGCATGAGTTTGAGGGCAGGAGTTTCAAGGCATGAGATTCAGGGCATGAGTTTCAGTGCATGAGATTCAGGGCAGGTATTTCACGGCATGTAATTCAGGGCATGAGTTTCTAAGCAGATGATTCAGGGCAGGAGTATTAGGGCATGTGAATCAGGGCGTGAGTTTCAGGATATGAGATTCATGGCATGAGTTTCAAGTGCAAGAGTTTCAGGGTAGGTGATTCAGGGCAGGAGTTTCAGGACATGAGATTCAGGGCATGAGTTTCAGTGCAGGAACTTGAGGTCATGAGATTCAGTGCACGAGTTTCAGAGCATGAGATTCAGGGCATGAGATTCAAGGCAGGAGATTCAGGACAGGAGTTTCACAGCAGGAGTTTCAGAGCATGAGATTCAGGGCATGAGATTCAGGGCATGAGTTTCAGGGCAGGAGATTCAGTGCAGGAGTTTCAGTGCAGGAGTTTCATAGCATGTGTTTCAGGGCAGGAGATTCAGGGCAGGAGATTCAGGGCAGGAGTTTCAGGGCAGGAGATTCGGGGCATGAGTTTCAGTGCATGAGTTTCAGGGCAGGAGTTACAGGGTATGTGATTTAGGGCATGAATTTCAGGGCATGAGATTCAGGGCTTGAGTTTCAGGGCATGAAGTTCAGGGCATGAGTTTCAGGGCATGAGATTCAGGGCATGAGTTTCAGTGCAGGAACTTGAGGGCATGAGATTCAGTGCACGAGTTTCAGAGCATGAGATTCAGGGCATGAGATTCAGGGCATGATTTTCAGGGCAGGAGATTCAGCGCAAGTGTTTCAGTGCAGGAGATTCAGGGCATGAGATTCAGGGCATGAGATTCAGAGCATGAGTTTCAAAGCAGATGATTCAGGGCAGGAGTATTAGGGCATGTGATTCAGGGCATGGGTTTCAGTGCATGAGTTTCAGGGCAGGAGTTTCAGGGTATGTGATTTAGGGCATGAGTTTCAGGGCATGAGATTCAGGGCTTGAGTTTCAGGGCATGAGGTTCAGGGCATGAGTTTCAGGGCAGGAGATTCAGGGCATGAGTTTCAGTGCAGGAATTTGAGGGCATGAGATTCAGTGCACGAGTTTCAGAGCATGAGATTCAGGGCAAGAGATTAAGGGCATGATTTTCAGGGCAGGAGATTCAGGGCAGGTGTTTCAGTGCAGGAGTTTCAGGGCATGAGATTCAGGGCATGAGTTTCAGGTAATGAGTTTCAGGACAGGAGATTCAGGGCATGAGTTTCAGGGCATGAGTTTCAGGGCATGTGATTCAGGGCGTGAGTTTCAGGATATGAGATTTATGGCATGAGTTTCAGTGCAGGAGTTTCAGGGCAGGAGTTTCAGTGTATGTGATTTAGGGCATGAGTTTCAGGGCATGAGATTCAGGGCTTGAGTTTCAGGGCATGAGGTTAAGGGCATGAGTTTCAGGGCATGAGATTCAGGGCATGATTTTCAGGGCAGGAGATTCAGGGCAGGTGTTTCAATGCAGGAGTTTCAGGGCATGAGATTCAGGAAATGAGTTTCAGGTCATGAGTTTCAGGACAGGATATTCAGGGCATGAGTTTCAGAGCATGAGTTTCAGTGCAGGAGTTTTAGGGCATGTGATTCAGGGCGTGAGTTTCAGGATATGAGATTTATGGCATGAGTTTCAGTGCAGGAGTTTCAGGGCATGAGATTCAGGGCATGAGTTTCAGGGTAGGTGATTCAGGGCAGGAGTTTCAGGGCATGAGATTCAGGGCATGAGTTTCAGGACATGAGATTCAGGACATGAGCTTCAAGGCATGAGATTCAGGGCATGAGTTTCAGGGCAGGAGATTCAGTGCAGGAGTTTCAGTGCAGGAGTTTCATAGCATGAGTTTCAGGGCAGGAGATTCAGGGCAGGAGTTTCAGGGCAGGAGATTCGGGACATGAGTTTCAGTGCATCAGTTTCAGGGCAGGAGTTTCAGGGTATGTGATTTAGGGCATGAGTTTCAGGGCATGAGATTCAGGGCTTGAGTTTCAGGGCATGAGGTTCAGGGCATGAGATTCAGGGCATGAGTTTCAGTGCAGGAACTTGAGGGCATGAGATTCAGTGCACGAGTTTCAGAGCATGAGATTCAGGGCATGAAATTCAGGGCATGATTTTCAGGGCAGGAGATTCAGGGCAAGTGTTTCAGTGCAGGAGATTCAGGGCATGAGATTCAGGGCATGAGATTCAGAGCATGAGTTTCAGGGCATGAGTTTCAGGGCATGAATTTCAGGGCATGAGTTTCAGTGCAGGAACTTGAGGGCATGAGATTCAGTGCACGAGTTTCAGAGCATGAGATTCAGGGCATGAAATTCAGGGCATGATTTTCAGGGCAGGAGATTCATGGCAAGTGTTTCAGTGCAGGAGATTCAGGGCATGAGATTCAGGGCATGAGATTCAGAGCATGAGTTTCAGGGCATGAGTTTCAGGGCATGAATTTCAGGGCAGGAGTTTCAGGGCATGTGAATCAGGGCGTGAGTTTCAGGATATGAGATTCATGGCATGAGTTTCAAGTGCAAGAGTTTCAGGACATGAGATTCAGGGCATGAGTTTCAGTGCATGAGTTTGAGGGCAGGAGTTTCAAGGCATGAGATTCAGGGCATGAGTTTCAGTGCATGAGATTCAGGGCAGGTATTTCACGGCATGTAATTCAGGGCATGAGTTTCTAAGCAGATGATTCAGGGCAGGAGTATTAGGGCATGTGAATCAGGGCATGGGTTTCAGTGCATGAGTTTCAGGGCAGGAGTTTCAGGGTATGTGATTTAGGGCATGAGTTTCAGGGCATGAGATTCAGGGCTTGAGTTTCAGGGCATGAGGTTCAGGGCATGAGTTTCAGGGCAGGAGATTCAGGGCATGAGTTTCAGTGCAGGAATTTGAGGGCATGAGATTCAGTGCACGAGTTTCAGAGCATGAGATTCAGGGCAAGAGATTAAGGGCATGATTTTCAGGGCAGGAGATTCAGGGCAGGTGTTTCAGTGCAGGAGTTTCAGGGCATGAGATTCAGGGCATGAGTTTCAGGTAATGAGTTTCAGGACAGGAGATTCAGGGCATGAGTTTCAGGGCATGAGTTTCAGTGCAGGAGTTTCAGGGCATGTGATTCAGGGCGTGAGTTTCAGGATATGAGATTTATGGCATGAGTTTCAGTGCAGGAGTTTCAGGGCAGGAGTTTCAGTGTATGTGATTTAGGGCATGAGTTTCAGGGCATGAGATTCAGGGCTTGAGTTTCAGGGCATGAGGTTAAGGGCATGAGTTTCAGGGCATGAGATTCAGGGCATGATTTTCAGGGCAGGAGATTCAGGGCAGGTGTTTCAGTGCAGGAGTTTCAGGGCATGAGATTCAGGAAATGAGTTTCAGGTCATGAGTTTCAGGACAGGATATTCAGGGCATGAGTTTCAGAGCATGAGTTTCAGTGCAGGAGTTTTAGGGCATGTGATTCAGGGCGTGAGTTTCAGGATATGAGATTTATGGCATGAGTTTCAGTGCAGGAGTTTCAGGGCATGAGATTCAGGGCATGAGTTTCAGGGTAGGTGATTCAGGGCAGGAGTTTCAGGGCATGAGATTCAGGGCATGAGTTTCAGGACATGAGATTCAGGACATGAGCTTCAAGGCATGAGATTCAGGGCATGAGTTTCAGGGCAGGAGATTCAGTGCAGGAGTTTCAGTGCAGGAGTTTCATAGCATGAGTTTCAGGGCAGGAGATTCAGGGCAGGAGTTTCAGGGCAGGAGATTCGGGACATGAGTTTCAGTGCATCAGTTTCAGGGCAGGAGTTTCAGGGTATGTGATTTAGGGCATGAGTTTCAGGGCATGAGATTCAGGGCTTGAGTTTCAGGGCATGAGGTTCAGGGCATGAGATTCAGGGCATGAGTTTCAGTGCAGGAACTTGAGGGCATGAGATTCAGTGCACGAGTTTCAGAGCATGAGATTCAGGGCATGAAATTCAGGGCATGATTTTCAGGGCAGGAGATTCAGGGCAAGTGTTTCAGTGCAGGAGATTCAGGGCATGAGATTCAGGGCATGAGATTCAGAGCATGAGTTTCAGGGCATGAGTTTCAGGGCATGAATTTCAGGGCATGAGTTTCAGTGCAGGAACTTGAGGGCATGAGATTCAGTGCACGAGTTTCAGAGCATGAGATTCAGGGCATGAAATTCAGGGCATGATTTTCAGGGCAGGAGATTCATGGCAAGTGTTTCAGTGCAGGAGATTCAGGGCATGAGATTCAGGGCATGAGATTCAGAGCATGAGTTTCAGGGCATGAGTTTCAGGGCATGAATTTCAGGGCAGGAGTTTCAGGGCATGTGAATCAGGGCGTGAGTTTCAGGATATGAGATTCATGGCATGAGTTTCAAGTGCAAGAGTTTCAGGACATGAGATTCAGGGCATGAGTTTCAGTGCATGAGTTTGAGGGCAGGAGTTTCAAGGCATGAGATTCAGGGCATGAGTTTCAGTGCATGAGATTCAGGGCAGGTATTTCACGGCATGTAATTCAGGGCATGAGTTTCTAAGCAGATGATTCAGGGCAGGAGTATTAGGGCATGTGAATCAGGGCGTGAGTTTCAGGATATGAGATTCATGGCATGAGTTTCAAGTGCAAGAGTTTCAGGGTAGGTGATTCAGGGCAGGAGTTTCAGGACATGAGATTCAGGGCATGAGTTTCAGTGCAGGAACTTGAGGTCATGAGATTCAGTGCACGAGTTTCAGAGCATGAGATTCAGGGCATGAGATTCAAGGCAGGAGATTCAGGACAGGAGTTTCACAGCAGGAGTTTCAGAGCATGAGATTCAGGGCATGAGATTCAGGGCATGAGTTTCAGGGCAGGAGATTCAGTGCAGGAGTTTCAGTGCAGGAGTTTCATAGCATGTGTTTCAGGGCAGGAGATTCAGGGCAGGAGATTCAGGGCAGGAGTTTCAGGGCAGGAGATTCGGGGCATGAGTTTCAGTGCATGAGTTTCAGGGCAGGAGTTACAGGGTATGTGATTTAGGGCATGAATTTCAGGGCATGAGATTCAGGGCTCGAGTTTCAGGGCATGAGGTTCAGGGCATGAGTTTCAGGGCATGAGATTCAGGGCATGAGTTTCAGTGCAGGAACTTGAGGGCATGAGATTCAGTGCACGAGTTTCAGAGCATGAGATTCAGGGCATGAGATTCAGGGCATGATTTTCAGGGCAGGAGATTCAGCGCAAGTGTTTCAGTGCAGGAGATTCAGGGCATGAGATTCAGGGCATGAGATTCAGAGCATGAGTTTCAAAGCAGATGATTCAGGGCAGGAGTATTAGGGCATGTGATTCAGGGCATGGGTTTCAGTGCATGAGTTTCAGGGCAGGAGTTTCAGGGTATGTGATTTAGGGCATGAGTTTCAGGGCATGAGATTCAGGGCTTGAGTTTCAGGGCATGAGGTTCAGGGCATGAGTTTCAGGGCAGGAGATTCAGGGCATGAGTTTCAGTGCAGGAATTTGAGGGCATGAGATTCAGTGCACGAGTTTCAGAGCATGAGATTCAGGGCAAGAGATTAAGGGCATGATTTTCAGGGCAGGAGATTCAGGGCAGGTGTTTCAGTGCAGGAGTTTCAGGGCATGAGATTCAGGGCATGAGTTTCAGGTAATGAGTTTCAGGACAGGAGATTCAGGGCATGAGTTTCAGGGCATGAGTTTCAGTGCAGGAGTTTCAGGGCATGTGATTCAGGGCGTGAGTTTCAGGATATGAGATTTATGGCATGAGTTTCAGTGCAGGAGTTTCAGGGCAGGAGTTTCAGTTTATGTGATTTAGGGCATGAGTTTCAGGGCATGAGATTCAGGGCTTGAGTTTCAGGGCATGAGGTTAAGGGCATGAGTTTCAGGGCATGAGATTCAGGGCATGATTTTCAGGGCAGGAGATTCAGGGCAGGTGTTTCAGTGCAGGAGTTTCAGGGCATGAGATTCAGGAAATGAGTTTCAGGTCATGAGTTTCAGGACAGGATATTCAGGGCATGAGTTTCAGAGCATGAGTTTCAGTGCAGGAGTTTTAGGGCATGTGATTCAGGGCGTGAGTTTCAGGATATGAGATTTATGGCATGAGTTTCAGTGCAGGAGTTTCAGGGCATGAGATTCAGGGCATGAGTTTCAGGGTAGGTGATTCAGGGCAGGAGTTTCAGGGCATGAGATTCAGGGCATGAGTTTCAGGACATGAGATTCAGGACATGAGCTTCAAGGCATGAGATTCAGGGCATGAGTTTCAGGGCAGGAGATTCAGTGCAGGAGTTTCAGTGCAGGAGTTTCATAGCATGAGTTTCAGGGCAGGAGATTCAGGGCAGGAGTTTCAGGGCAGGAGATTCGGGACATGAGTTTCAGTGCATCAGTTTCAGGGCAGGAGTTTCAGGGTATGTGATTTAGGGCATGAGTTTCAGGGCATGAGATTCAGGGCTTGAGTTTCAGGGCATGAGGTTCAGGGCATGAGATTCAGGGCATGAGTTTCAGTGCAGGAACTTGAGGGCATGAGATTCAGTGCACGAGTTTCAGAGCATGAGATTCAGGGCATGAAATTCAGGGCATGATTTTCAGGGCAGGAGATTCAGGGCAAGTGTTTCAGTGCAGGAGATTCAGGGCATGAGATTCAGGGCATGAGATTCAGAGCATGAGTTTCAGGGCATGAGTTTCAGGGCATGAATTTCAGGGCATGAGTTTCAGTGCAGGAACTTGAGGGCATGAGATTCAGTGCACGAGTTTAAGAGCATGAGATTCAGGGCATGAAATTCAGGGCATGATTTTCAGGGCAGGAGATTCATGGCAAGTGTTTCAGTGCAGGAGATTCAGGGCATGAGATTCAGGGCATGAGATTCAGAGCATGAGTTTCAGGGCATGAGTTTCAGGGCATGAATTTCAGGGCAGGAGTTTCAGGGCATGTGAATCAGGGCGTGAGTTTCAGGATATGAGATTCATGGCATGAGTTTCAAGTGCAAGAGTTTCAGGACATGAGATTCAGGGCATGAGTTTCAGTGCATGAGTTTGAGGGCAGGAGTTTCAAGGCATGAGATTCAGGGCATGAGTTTCAGTGCATGAGATTCAGGGCAGGTATTTCACGGCATGTAATTCAGGGCATGAGTTTCTAAGCAGATGATTCAGGGCAGCAGTATTAGGGCATGTGAATCAGGGCGTGAGTTTCAGGATATGAGATTCATGGCATGAGTTTCAAGTGCAAGAGTTTCAGGGTAGGTGATTCAGGGCAGGAGTTTCAGGACATGAGATTCAGGGCATGAGTTTCAGTGCAGGAACTTGAGGTCATGAGATTCAGTGCACGAGTTTCAGAGCATGAGATTCAGGGCATGAGATTCAAGGCAGGAGATTCAGGACAGGAGTTTCACAGCAGGAGTTTCAGAGCATGAGATTCAGGGCATGAGATTCAGGGCATGAGTTTCAGGGCAGGAGATTCAGTGCAGGAGTTTCAGTGCAGGAGTTTCATAGCATGTGTTTCAGGGCAGGAGATTCAGGGCAGGAGATTCAGGGCAGGAGTTTCAGGGCAGGAGATTCGGGGCATGAGTTTCAGTGCATGAGTTTCAGGGCAGGAGTTACAGGGTATGTGATTTAGGGCATGAATTTCAGGGCATGAGATTCAGGGCTCGAGTTTCAGGGCATGAGGTTCAGGGCATGAGTTTCAGGGCATGAGATTCAGGGCATGAGTTTCAGTGCAGGAACTTGAGGGCATGAGATTCAGTGCACGAGTTTCAGAGCATGAGATTCAGGGCATGAGATTCAGGGCATGATTTTCAGGGCAGGAGATTCAGCGCAAGTGTTTCAGTGCAGGAGATTCAGGGCATGAGATTCAGGGCATGAGATTCAGAGCATGAGTTTCAAAGCAGATGATTCAGGGCAGGAGTATTAGGGCATGTGATTCAGGGCATGGGTTTCAGTGCATGAGTTTCAGGGCAGGAGTTTCAGGGTATGTGATTTAGGGCATGAGTTTCAGGGCATGAGATTCAGGGCTTGAGTTTCAGGGCATGAGGTTCAGGGCATGAGTTTCAGGGCAGGAGATTCAGGGCATGAGTTTCAGTGCAGGAATTTGAGGGCATGAGATTCAGTGCACGAGTTTCAGAGCATGAGATTCAGGGCAAGAGATTAAGGGCATGATTTTCAGGGCAGGAGATTCAGGGCAGGTGTTTCAGTGCAGGAGTTTCAGGGCATGAGATTCAGGGCATGAGTTTCAGGTAATGAGTTTCAGGACAGGAGATTCAGGGCATGAGTTTCAGGGCATGAGTTTCAGTGCAGGAGTTTCAGGGCATGTGATTCAGGGCGTGAGTTTCAGGATATGAGATTTATGGCATGAGTTTCAGTGCAGGAGTTTCAGGGCAGGAGTTTCAGTTTATGTGATTTAGGGCATGAGTTTCAGGGCATGAGATTCAGGGCTTGAGTTTCAGGGCATGAGGTTAAGGGCATGAGTTTCAGGGCATGAGATTCAGGGCATGATTTTCAGGGCAGGAGATTCAGGGCAGGTGTTTCAGTGCAGGAGTTTCAGGGCATGAGATTCAGGAAATGAGTTTCAGGTCATGAGTTTCAGGACAGGATATTCAGGGCATGAGTTTCAGAGCATGAGTTTCAGTGCAGGAGTTTTAGGGCATGTGATTCAGGGCGTGAGTTTCAGGATATGAGATTTATGGCATGAGTTTCAGTGCAGGAGTTTCAGGGCATGAGATTCAGGGCATGAGTTTCAGGGTAGGTGATTCAGGGCAGGAGTTTCAGGGCATGAGATTCAGGGCATGAGTTTCAGGACATGAGATTCAGGACATGAGCTTCAAGGCATGAGATTCAGGGCATGAGTTTCAGGGCAGGAGATTCAGTGCAGGAGTTTCAGTGCAGGAGTTTCATAGCATGAGTTTCAGGGCAGGAGATTCAGGGTAGGAGTTTCAGGGCAGGAGATTCGGGACATGAGTTTCAGTGCATCAGTTTCAGGGCAGGAGTTTCAGGGTATGTGATTTAGGGCATGAGTTTCAGGGCATGAGATTCAGGGCTTGAGTTTCAGGGCATGAGGTTCAGGGCATGAGATTCAGGGCATGAGTTTCAGTGCAGGAACTTGAGGGCATGAGATTCAGTGCACGAGTTTCAGAGCATGAGATTCAGGGCATGAAATTCAGGGCATGATTTTCAGGGCAGGAGATTCAGGGCAAGTGTTTCAGTGCAGGAGATTCAGGGCATGAGATTCAGGGCATGAGATTCAGAGCATGAGTTTCAGGGCATGAGTTTCAGGGCATGAATTTCAGGGCATGAGTTTCAGTGCAGGAACTTGAGGGCATGAGATTCAGTGCACGAGTTTCAGAGCATGAGATTCAGGGCATGAAATTCAGGGCATGATTTTCAGGGCAGGAGATTCATGGCAAGTGTTTCAGTGCAGGAGATTCAGGGCATGAGATTCAGGGCATGAGATTCAGAGCATGAGTTTCAGGGCATGAGTTTCAGGGCATGAATTTCAGGGCAGGAGTTTCAGGGCATGTGAATCAGGGCGTGAGTTTCAGGATATGAGATTCATGGCATGAGTTTCAAGTGCAAGAGTTTCAGGACATGAGATTCAGGGCATGAGTTTCAGTGCATGAGTTTGAGGGCAGGAGTTTCAAGGCATGAGATTCAGGGCATGAGTTTCAGTGCATGAGATTCAGGGCAGGTATTTCACGGCATGTAATTCAGGGCATGAGTTTCTAAGCAGATGATTCAGGGCAGGAGTATTAGGGCATGTGAATCAGGGCGTGAGTTTCAGGATATGAGATTCATGGCATGAGTTTCAAGTGCAAGAGTTTCAGGGTAGGTGATTCAGGGCAGGAGTTTCAGGACATGAGATTCAGGGCATGAGTTTCAGTGCAGGAACTTGAGGTCATGAAATTCAGTGCACGAGTTTCAGAGCATGAGATTCAGGGCATGAGATTCAAGGCAGGAGATTCAGGACAGGAGTTTCACAGCAGGAGTTTCAGAGCATGAGATTCAGGGCATGAGATTCAGGGCATGAGTTTCAGGGCAGGAGATTCAGTGCAGGAGTTTCAGTGCAGGAGTTTCATAGCATGTGTTTCAGGGCAGGAGATTCAGGGCAGGAGATTCAGGGCAGGAGTTTCAGGGCAGGAGATTCGGGGCATGAGTTTCAGTGCATGAGTTTCAGGGCAGGAGTTTCAGGGTATGTGATTTAGGGCATGAATTTCAGGGCATGAGATTCAGGGCTTGAGTTTCAGGGCATGAGGTTCAGGGCATGAGTTTCAGGGCATGAGATTCAGGGCATGAGTTTCAGTGCAGGAACCTGAGGGCATGAGATTCAGTGCACGAGTTTCAGAGCATGAGATTCAGGGCATGAGATTCAGGGCATGATTTTCAGGGCAGGAGATTCAGCGCAAGTGTTTCAGTGCAGGAGATTCAGGGCATGAGATTCAGGGCATGAGATTCAGAGCATGAGTTTCAAAGCAGATGATTCAGGGCAGGAGTATTAGGGCATGTGATTCAGGGCATGGGTTTCAGTGCATGAGTTTCAGGGCAGGAGTTTCAGGGTATGTGATTTAGGGCATGAGTTTCAGGGCATGAGATTCAGGGCTTGAGTTTCAGGGCATGAGGTTCAGGGCATGAGTTTCAGGGCAGGAGATTCAGGGCATGAGTTTCAGTGCAGGAATTTGAGGGCATGAGATTCAGTGCACGAGTTTCAGAGCATGAGATTCAGGGCAAGAGATTAAGGGCATGATTTTCAGGGCAGGAGATTCAGGGCAGGTGTTTCAGTGCAGGAGTTTCAGGGCATGAGATTCAGGGCATGAGTTTCAGGTAATGAGTTTCAGGACAGGAGATTCAGGGCATGAGTTTCAGGGCATGAGTTTCAGTGCAGGAGTTTCAGGGCATGTGATTCAGGGCGTGAGTTTCAGGATATGAGATTTATGGCATGAGTTTCAGTGCAGGAGTTTCAGGGCAGGAGTTTCAGTGTATGTGATTTAGGGCATGAGTTTCAGGGCATGAGATTCAGGGCTTGAGTTTCAGGGCATGAGGTTCAGGGCATGAGTTTCAATGCATGAGATTCAGGGCATGAGTTTCAGTGCAGGAATTTGAGGGCATGAGATTCAGTGCATGAGTTTCAGAGCATGAGATTCAGGGCAAGAGATTCAGGGCATGATTTTCAGTGCACGAGTTTCAGTGCAGGAGTTTCAGGGCATGAGATTCAGGGCATGAGTTTCAGGTCATGAGTTTCAGGACAGGAGATTCAGGCCATGAGATTCAGGGCATGAGTTTCAGGGTAGGTGATTCAGGGCAGGAGTTTCAGGACATGAGATTCAGGGCATGAGTTTCAGTGCAGGAACTTGAGGTCATGAGATTCAGTGCACGAGTTTCAGAGCATGAGATTCAGGGCATGAGATTCAGGACATGAGCTTCAAGGCAGGAGATTCAGGACAGGAGTTTCACAGCAGGAGTTTCAGAGCATGAGATTCAGGGCATGAGATTCAGGGCATGAGTTTCAGGGCAGGAGATTCAGGGTATGTGATTTAGGGCATGAATTTCAGGGCATGAGATTCAGGGCTTGAGTTTCAGGGCATGAGGTTCAGGGCATGAGTTTCAGGGCATGAGATTCAGGGCATGAGTTTCAGTGCAGGAACTTGAGGGCATGAGATTCAGTGCACGAGTTTCAGAGCATGAGATTCAGGGCATGAGATTCAGGGCATGATTTTCAGGGCAGGAGATTTAGCGCAAGTGTTTCAGTGCAGGAGATTCAGGGCATGAGATTCAGGGCATGAGATTCAGAGCATGAGTTTCAAAGCAGATGATTCAGGGCAGGAGTATTAGGGCATGTGATTCAGGGCATGGGTTTCAGTGCATGAGTTTCAGGGCAGGAGTTTCAGGGTATGTGATTTAGGGCATGAGTTTCAGGGCATGAGATTCAGGGCTTGAGTTTCAGGGCATGAGGTTCAGGGCATGAGTTTCAGGGCAGGAGATTCAGGGCATGAGTTTCAGTGCAGGAACTTGAGGGCATGAGATTCAGTGCACGAGTTTCAGAGCATGAGATTCAGGGCATGAGATTCAGGGCATGATTTTCAGGGCAGGAGATTCAGCGCAAGTGTTTCAGTGCAGGAGATTCAGGGCATGAGATTCAGGGCATGAGATTCAGAGCATGAGTTTCAAAGCAGATGATTCAGGGCAGGAGTATTAGGGCATGTGATTCAGGGCATGGGTTTCAGTGCATGAGTTTCAGGGCAGGAGTTTCAGGGTATGTGATTTAGGGCATGAGTTTCAGGGCATGAGATTCAGGGCTTGAGTTTCAGGGCATGAGGTTCAGGGCATGAGTTTCAGGGCAGGAGATTCAGGGCATGAGTTTCAGTGCAGGAATTTGAGGGCATGAGATTCAGTGCACGAGTTTCAGAGCATGAGATTCAGGGCAAGAGATTAAGGGCATGATTTTCAGGGCAGGAGATTCAGGGCAGGTGTTTCAGTGCAGGAGTTTCAGGGCATGAGATTCAGGGCATGAGTTTCAGGTAATGAGTTTCAGGACAGGAGATTCAGGGCATGAGTTTCAGGGCATGAGTTTCAGTGCAGGAGTTTCAGGGCATGTGATTCAGGGCGTGAGTTTCAGGATATGAGATTTATGGCATGAGTTTCAGTGCAGGAGTTTCAGGGCAGGAGTTTCAGTGTATGTGATTTAGGGCATGAGTTTCAGGGCATGAGATTCAGGGCTTGAGTTTCAGGGCATGAGGTTCAGGGCATGAGTTTCAGGGCATGAGATTCAGGGCATGAGTTTCAGTGCAGGAATTTGAGGGCATGAGATTCAGTGCATGAGTTTCATAGCATGAGATTCAGGGCAAGAGATTCAGGGCATGATTTTCAGTGCACGAGTTTCAGTGCAGGAGTTTCAGGGCATGAGATTCAGGGCATGAGTTTCAGGTCATGAGTTTCAGGACAGGAGATTCAGGGCATGAGATTCAGGGCATGAGTTTCAGGGTAGGTGATTCAGGGCAGGAGTTTCAGGACATGAGATTCAGGGCATGAGTTTCAGTGCAGGAACTTGAGGTCATGAGATTCAGTGCACGAGTTTCAGAGCATGAGATTCAGGGCATGAGATTCAAGGCAGGAGATTCAGGACAGGAGTTTCACAGCAGGAGTTTCAGAGCATGAGATTCAGGGCATGAGATTCAGGGCATGAGTTTCAGGGCAGGAGATTCAGGGTATGTGATTTAGGGCATGAATTTCAGGGCATGAGATTCAGGGCTTGAGTTTCAGGGCATGAGGTTCAGGGCATGAGTTTCAGGGCATGAGATTCAGGGCATGAGTTTCAGTGCAGGAACTTGAGGGCATGAGATTCAGTGCACGAGTTTCAGAGCATGAGATTCAGGGCATGAGATTCAGGGCATGATTTTCAGGGCAGGAGATTCAGCGCAAGTGTTTCAGTGCAGGAGATTCAGGGCATGAGATTCAGGGCATGAGATTCAGGGCATGAGTTTCAAAGCAGATGATTCAGGGCAGGAGTATTAGGGCATGTGATTCAGGGCATGGGTTTCAGTGCATGAGTTTCAGGGCATGAGGTTCAGGGCATGAGTTTCAGGGCAGGAGATTCAGGGCATGAGTTTCAGTGCAGGAATTTGAGGGCATGAGATTCAGTGCACGAGTTTCAGAGCATGAGATTCAGGGCAAGAGATTAAGGGCATGATTTTCAGGGCAGGAGATTCAGGGCAGGTGTTTCAGTGCAGGAGTTTCAGGGCATGAGATTCAGGGCATGAGTTTCAGGTAATGAGTTTCAGGACAGGAGATTCAGGGCATGAGTTTCAGGGCATGAGTTTCAGTGCAGGAGTTTCAGGGCATGTGATTCAGGGCGTGAGTTTCAGGATATGAGATTTATGGCATGAGTTTCAGTGCAGGAGTTTCAGGGCAGGAGTTTCAGTGTATGTGATTTAGGGCATGAGTTTCAGGGCATGAGATTCAGGGCTTGAGTTTCAGGGCATGAGGTTCAGGGCATGAGTTTCAGGGCATGAGATTCAGGGCATGAGTTTCAGTGGAGGAATTTGAGGGCATGAGATTCAGTGCATGAGTTTCAGAGCATGAGATTCAGGGCAAGAGATTCAGGGCATGATTTTCAGTGCACGAGTTTCAGTGCAGGAGTTTCAGGGCATGAAATTCAGGGCATGAGTTTCAGGTCATGAGTTTCAGGACAGGAGATTCAGGGAATGAGATTCAGGGCATGAGTTTCAGGGTAGGTGATTCAGGGCAGGAGTTTCAGGACATGAGATTCAGGGCATGATTTTCAGGGCAGGAGATTTAGCGCAAGTGTTTCAGTGCAGGAGATTCAGGGCATGAGATTCAGGGCATGAGATTCAGAGCATGAGTTTCAAAGCAGATGATTCAGGGCAGGAGTATTAGGGCATGTGATTCAGGGCATGGGTTTCAGTGCATGAGTTTCAGGGCAGGAGTTTCAGGGTATGTGATTTAGGGCATGAGTTTCAGGGCATGAGATTCAGGGCTTGAGTTTCAGGGCATGAGGTTCAGGGCATGAGTTTCAGGGCAGGAGATTCAGGGCATGAGTTTCAGTGCAGGAACTTGAGGGCATGAGATTCAGTGCACGAGTTTCAGAGCATGAGATTCAGGGCATGAGATTCAGGGCATGATTTTCAGGGCAGGAGATTCAGCGCAAGTGTTTCAGTGCAGGAGATTCAGGGCATGAGATTCAGGGCATGAGATTCAGAGCATGAGTTTCAAAGCAGATGATTCAGGGCAGGAGTATTAGGGCATGTGATTCAGGGCATGGGTTTCAGTGCATGAGTTTCAGGGCAGGAGTTTCAGGGTATGTGATTTAGGGCATGAGTTTCAGGGCATGAGATTCAGGGCTTGAGTTTCAGGGCATGAGGTTCAGGGCATGAGTTTCAGGGCAGGAGATTCAGGGCATGAGTTTCAGTGCAGGAATTTGAGGGCATGAGATTCAGTGCACGAGTTTCAGAGCATGAGATTCAGGGCAAGAGATTAAGGGCATGATTTTCAGGGCAGGAGATTCAGGGCAGGTGTTTCAGTGCAGGAGTTTCAGGGCATGAGATTCAGGGCATGAGTTTCAGGTAATGAGTTTCAGGACAGGAGATTCAGGGCATGAGTTTCAGGGCATGAGTTTCAGTGCAGGAGTTTCAGGGCATGTGATTCAGGGCGTGAGTTTCAGGATATGAGATTTATGGCATGAGTTTCAGTGCAGGAGTTTCAGGGCAGGAGTTTCAGTGTATGTGATTTAGGGCATGAGTTTCAGGGCATGAGATTCAGGGCTTGAGTTTCAGGGCATGAGGTTCAGGGCATGAGTTTCAGGGCATGAGATTCAGGGCATGAGTTTCAGTGCAGGAATTTGAGGGCATGAGATTCAGTGCATGAGTTTCATAGCATGAGATTCAGGGCAAGAGATTCAGGGCATGATTTTCAGTGCACGAGTTTCAGTGCAGGAGTTTCAGGGCATGAGATTCAGGGCATGAGTTTCAGGTCATGAGTTTCAGGACAGGAGATTCAGGGCATGAGATTCAGGGCATGAGTTTCAGGGTAGGTGATTCAGGGCAGGAGTTTCAGGACATGAGATTCAGGGCATGAGTTTCAGTGCAGGAACTTGAGGTCATGAGATTCAGTGCACGAGTTTCAGAGCATGAGATTCAGGGCATGAGATTCAAGGCAGGAGATTCAGGACAGGAGTTTCACAGCAGGAGTTTCAGAGCATGAGATTCAGGGCATGAGATTCAGGGCATGAGTTTCAGGGCAGGAGATTCAGGGTATGTGATTTAGGGCATGAATTTCAGGGCATGAGATTCAGGGCTTGAGTTTCAGGGCATGAGGTTCAGGGCATGAGTTTCAGGGCATGAGATTCAGGGCATGAGTTTCAGTGCAGGAACTTGAGGGCATGAGATTCAGTGCACGAGTTTCAGAGCATGAGATTCAGGGCATGAGATTCAGGGCATGATTTTCAGGGCAGGAGATTCAGCGCAAGTGTTTCAGTGCAGGAGATTCAGGGCATGAGATTCAGGGCATGAGATTCAGAGCATGAGTTTCAAAGCAGATGATTCAGGGCAGGAGTATTAGGGCATGTGATTCAGGGCATGGGTTTCAGTGCATGAGTTTCAGGGCATGAGGTTCAGGGCATGAGTTTCAGGGCAGGAGATTCAGGGCATGAGTTTCAGTGCAGGAATTTGAGGGCATGAGATTCAGTGCACGAGTTTCAGAGCATGAGATTCAGGGCAAGAGATTAAGGGCATGATTTTCAGGGCAGGAGATTCAGGGCAGGTGTTTCAGTGCAGGAGTTTCAGGGCATGAGATTCAGGGCATGAGTTTCAGGTAATGAGTTTCAGGACAGGAGATTCAGGGCATGAGTTTCAGGGCATGAGTTTCAGTGCAGGAGTTTCAGGGCATGTGATTCAGGGCGTGAGTTTCAGGATATGAGATTTATGGCATGAGTTTCAGTGCAGGAGTTTCAGGGCAGGAGTTTCAGTGTATGTGATTTAGGGCATGAGTTTCAGGGCATGAGATTCAGGGCTTGAGTTTCAGGGCATGAGGTTCAGGGCATGAGTTTCAGGGCATGAGATTCAGGGCATGAGTTTCAGTGGAGGAATTTGAGGGCATGAGATTCAGTGCATGAGTTTCAGAGCATGAGATTCAGGGCAAGAGATTCAGGGCATGATTTTCAGTGCACGAGTTTCAGTGCAGGAGTTTCAGGGCATGAAATTCAGGGCATGAGTTTCAGGTCATGAGTTTCAGGACAGGAGATTCAGGGAATGAGATTCAGGGCATGAGTTTCAGGGTAGGTGATTCAGGGCAGGAGTTTCAGGACATGAGATTCAGGGCATGAGTTTCAGTGCAGGAACTTGAGGTCATGAGATTCAGTGCACGAGTTTCAGAGCATGAGATTCAGGGCATGAGATTCAAGGCAGGAGATTCAGGACAGGAGTTTCACAGCAGGAGTTTCAGAGCATGAGATTCAGGGCATGAGATTCAGGGCATGAGTTTCAGGGCAGGAGATTCAGTGCAGGAGTTTCAGTGCAGGAGTTTCATAGCATGTGTTTCGGGGCAGGAGATTCAGGGCAGGAGATTCAGGGCAGGAGTTTCAGGGCAGGAGATTCGGGGCATGAGTTTCAGTGCATGAGTTTCAGGGTATGTGATTTAGGGCATGAATTTCAGGGCATGAGATTCAGGGCTTGAGTTTCAGGGCATGAGGTTCAGGGCATGAGTTTCAGGGCATGAGATTCAGGGCATGACTTTCAGTGCAGGAACTTGAGGGCATGAGATTCAGTGCAAGAGTTTCAGAGCATGAGATTCAGGGCATGAGATTCAGGGCATGATTTTCAGGGCAGGAGATTCAGCGCAAGTGTTTCAGTGCAGGAGATTCAGGGCATGAGATTCAGGGCATGAGATTCAGAGCATGAGTTTCAAAGCAGATGATTCAGGGCAGGAGTATTAGGGCATGTGATTCAGGGCATGGGTTTCAGTGCATGAGTTTCAGGGCAGGAGTTTCAGGGTATGTGATTTAGGGCATGAGTTTCAGGGCATGAGATTCAGGGCTTGAGTTTCAGGGCATGAGGTTCAGGGCATGAGTTTCAGGGCAGGAGATTCAGGGCATGAGTTTCAGGTCATGAGTTTCAGGACAGGAGATTCAGTGCACGAGTTTCACAGCAGGAGTTTCAGAGCATGAGATTCAGGGCATGAGATTCAGGGCATGAGTTTCAGGGCGGGAGATTCAGGGTATGTGATTTAGGGCATGAATTTCAGGGCATGAGATTCAGGGCTTGAGTTTCAGGGCATGAGGTTCAGGGCATGAGTTTCAGGGCATGAGATTCAGGGCATGAGTTTCAGTGCAGGAACTTGAGGGCATGAGATTCAGTGCACGAGTTTCAGAGCATGAGATTCAGGGCATGAGATTCAGGGCATGATTTTCAGGGCAAGAGATTCAGCGCAAGTGTTTCAGTGCAGGAGATTCAGGGCATGAGATTCAGGGCATGAGATTCAGAGCATGAGTTTCAAAGCAGATGATTCAGGGCAGGAGTATTAGGGCATGTGATTCAGGGCATGGGTTTCAGTGCATGAGTTTCAGGGCAGGAGTTTCAGGGTATGTGATTTAGGGCATGAGTTTCAGGGCATGAGATTCAGGGCTTGAGTTTCAGGGCATGAGGTTCAGGGCATGAGTTTCAGGGCAGGAGATTCAGGGCATGAGTTTCAGTGCAGGAACTTGAGGGCATGAGATTCAGTGCACGAGTTTCAGAGCATGAGATTCAGGGCATGAGATTCAGGGCATGATTTTCAGGGCAGGAGATTCAGCGCAAGTGTTTCAGTGCAGGAGATTCAGGGCATGAGATTCAGGGCATGAGATTCAGAGCATGAGTTTCAAAGCAGATGATTCAGGGCAGGAGTATTAGGGCATGTGATTCAGGGCATGGGTTTCAGTGCATGAGTTTCAGGGCAGGAGTTTCAGGGTATGTGATTTAGGGCATGAGTTTCAGGGCATGAGATTCAGGGCTTGAGTTTCAGGGCATGAGGTTCAGGGCATGAGTTTCAGGGCAGGAGATTCATGGCATGAGTTTCAGTGCAGGAATTTGAGGGCATGAGATTCAGTGCACGAGTTTCAGAGCATGAGATTCAGGGCAAGAGATTAAGGGCATGTTTTTCAGGGCAGGAGATTCAGGGCAGGTGTTTCAGTGCAGGAGTTTCAGGGCATGAGATTCAGGGCATGAGTTTCAGGTAATGAGTTTCAGGACAGGAGATTCAGGGCATGAGTTTCAGGGCATGAGTTTCAGTGCAGGAGTTTCAGGGCATGTGATTCAGGGCGTGAGTTTCAGGATATGAGATTTATGGCATGAGTTTCAGTGCAGGAGTTTCAGGGCAGGAGTTTCAGTGTATGTGATTTAGGGCATGAGTTTCAGGGCATGAGATTCAGGGCTTGAGTTTCAGGGCATGAGGTTCAGGGCATGAGTTTCAGGGCATGAGATTCAGGGCATGAGTTTCAGTGCAGGAATTTGAGGGCATGAGATTCAGTGCATGAGTTTCAGAGCATGAGATTCAGGGCAAGAGATTCAGGGCATGATTTTCAGTGCACGAGTTTCAGTGCAGGAGTTTCAGGGCATGAGATTCAGGGCATGAGTTTCAGGTCATGAGTTTCAGGACAGGAGATTCAGGGCATGAGATTCAGGGCATGAGTTTCAGGGTAGGTGATTCAGGGCAGGAGTTTCAGGACATGAGATTCAGGGCATGAGTTTTCATGTGCAGGAACTTGAGGTCATGAGATTCAGTGCACGAGTTTCAGAGCATGAGATTCAGGGCATGAGATTCAAGGCAGGAGATTCAGGACAGGAGTTTCACAGCAGGAGTTTCAGAGCATGAGATTCAGGGCATGAGATTCAGGGCATGAGTTTCAGGGCAGGAGATTCAGGGTATGTGATTTAGGGGCATGAATTTCAGGGCATGAGATTCAGGGCTGAGTTTCAGGGCATGAGGTTCAGGGCATGAGTTTCAGGGCATGAGATTCAGGGCATGAGTTTCAGTGCAGGAACTTGAGGGCATGAGATTCAGTGCACGAGTTTCAGAGCATGAGATTCAGGGCATGAGATTCAGGGCATGATTTTCAGGGCAGGAGATTCAGCGCAAGTGTTTCAGTGCAGGAGATTCAGGGCATGAGATTCAGGGCATGAGATTCAGAGCATGAGTTTCAAAGCAGATGATTCAGGGCAGGAGTAATTAGGGCATGTGATTCAGGGCATGGGTTTCAGTGCATGAGTTTCAGGGCATGAGGTTCAGGGCATGAGTTTCAGGGCAGGAGATTCAGGGCATGAGTTTCAGTGCAGGAATTTGAGGGCATGAGATTCAGTGCACGAGTTTCAGAGCATGAGATTCAGGGCAAGAGATTAAGGGCATGATTTTCAGGGCAGGAGATTCAGGGCAGGTGTTTCAGTGCAGGAGTTTCAGGGCATGAGATTCAGGGCATGAGTTTCAGGTAATGAGATTCAGGGCTTGAGTTTCAGGGCATGAGGTTCAGGGCATGAGTTTCAGGGCATGAGATTCAGGGCATGAGTTTCAGTGCAGGAATTTGAGGCATGAGATTCAGTGCATGAGTTTCAGAGCATGAGATTCAGGGCAAGAGATTCAGGGCATGATTTTCAGTGCACGAGTTTCAGTGCAGGAGTTTCAGGGCATGAAATTCAGGGCATGAGTTTCAGGTCATGAGTTTCAGGACAGGAGATTCAGGGCATGAGATTCAGGGCATGAGTTTCAGGTAGGTGATTCAGGGCAGGAGTTTCAGGACATGAGATTCAGGGCATGAGTTTCAGTGCAGGAACTTGAGGTCATGAGATTCAGTGCACGAGTTTCAGAGCATGAGATTCAGGGCATGAGATTCAAGGCAGGAGATTCAGGACAGGAGTTTCACAGCAGGAGTTTCAGAGCATGAGATTCAGGGCATGAGATTCAGGGCATGAGTTTCAGGGCAGGAGATTCAGTGCAGGAGTTTCAGTGCAGGAGTTTCATAGCATGTGTTTCAGGGCAGGAGATTCAGGGCAGGAGATTCAGGCAGGAGTTTCAGGGCAGGAGATTCGGGGCATGAGTTTCAGGGCATGAGATTCAGGGCTTGAGTTTCAGGGCATGAGGTTCAGGGCATGAGTTTCAGGGCATGAGATTCAGGGCATGAGTTTCAGTGCAGGAACTTGAGGGCATGAGACTTCAGTGCAAGAGTTTCAGAGCATGAGATTCAGGGCATGAGATTCAGGGCATGATTTTCAGGGCAGGAGATTCAGCGCAAGTGTTTCAAGTGCAGGAGATTCAGGCATGAGATTCAGGGCATGAGATTCAGAGCATGAGTTTCAAAGCAGATGATTCAGGGCAGGAGTATTAGGGCATGTGATTCAGGGGCATGGGTTTCAGTGCATGAGTTTTCAGGCAGGAGTTTCAGGGTATGTGATTTAGAGGGCATGAGTTTCAGGGCATGAGATTCAGGGCTTGAGTTTCAGGGCATGAGGTTCAGGGCATGAGTTTCAGGGCAGGAGATTCAGGGCATGAGTTTCAGTGCAGGAATTTGAGGGCATGAGATTCAGTGCACGAGTTTCAGAGCATGAGATTCAGGGCAAGAGATTCAGGGCATGATTTTCAGGGCAGGAGATTCAGGGCAGGTGTTTCAGTGCAGGAGTTTCAGGCATGAGATTCAGGAAATGAGTTCAGGTCATGAGTTTCAGGACAGGAGATTCAGGGCATGAGTTTCAGGGCATGAGTTTCAGTGCAGGAGTTTCAGGGCATGTGATTCAGGGCGTGTGTTTCAGGATATGAGATTCATGGCATGAGTTTCAAGGCAGGAGATTCAGGAAAGGAGTTTCACAGCAGCAGTTTCAGAGCATGGAGATTCAGGGCATTAGATTCAGGGCATGAGTTTCAGGGCAGGAGATTCAGTGCAGGAGTTTCATAGCATGAGTTTCAGGGCAGGAGATCAGGGCAGGAGATTCAGGGCAGGAGTTTCAGGGCAGGAGATTCAGGGCAGGAGGTTTCAGGGCAGGAGATTCGGGACATGAGTTTCAGTGCATGAGTTTCAGGTCAGGAGTTTCAGGGTATGTGATTTAAGGCTTGAGTTTCAGGGCATGAGATTCAGGGCTTGAGTTTCAGGGCCATGAGGTTCAGGCATGAGATTCAGGGCATGAGTTTCAGTGCAGGAACTTGAGGGCATGAGATTCAGTGCACGAGTTTCAGAGCATGAGATTCAGGGCATGAAATTCAGGGTATGATTTTCAGGACAGGAGATTCAGGGCAAGTGTTTTCAGTGCAGGAGGATTCAGGGCATGAGATTCAGGGCATGAGATTCAGAGCATGAGTTTCAGGGCATGAGTTTCAGGGCATGAATTTCAGGGCATGAGTTTCAGTGCAGGAACTTGAGGGGCATGAGATTCAGTGCACGAGTTTCAGAGCATGAGATTCAGGGCATGAAATTCAGGGCATGATTTTCAGGGCAGGAGATTCAGGGCAAGTGTTTCAGTGCAGGAGATTCAGGCATGAATTTCAGGGTAGGTGATTCAGGCAGGAGTTTCAGTGCAAGAGTTTCAGGACATGAGATTCAGGGCATGAGTTTCAGTGCATGAGGTTTGAGGGCAGGAGTTTCAAGGACATGAGATTCAGGACATGAGCTTCAAGGCAGGAGATTCAGGACAGGAGTTTCACAGC
>NW_027274734.1:0-84005 GCF_030028105.1 Mobula birostris
TCAGGGAAGGAGATTGAGAGTTGGAGTTTCAGGGCAGGTGATTTAGGGCTGGAGTTTCAAGGTCATCACTTTCAGGGCAGGAGATTCAGAGGAGCAGTTTCAGGGCAGGTGACTCAGGGCAGCTCTTTCATGGCATGAGATTCATGGCAGGAGTTTCAAGTTCATCAGTTTCTGTGGAGGAGTTTCAGGTCTGTAGTTTCAGGGCATGAGTTTCATGGGAGGGGACTCAGGGCAGAAGAATCAGGGCTGCAGTTTCAGGGCAGGGGTTGCAAAGTCATCAGTTTCTGGGCAGGAGTTTCAGGTCAGTAGTATCAGGGCATTTGTTTCAGGGAAGGATTTTCAGGGCTGTAGCTTCAGGGCAGGAGTTTAAGAGAAGGTGATTCACGCCAGTAGTTTCAGGGCAGGAAATTCAGGCAGGTGATTCAGGGCAGGAGTATCAGGTCATCACTTTCTGGGCAGAAGTTTCAGATCAGTATTTTCGGGAAATGAGTTTTAGGGTGGGAGATTCAGGGCAGTAGATTCAGAGCTGGAGTTACAGAGCCGGGGTTCCAAGGTCATCAGCTTCTGGGCAGGAGTTTCATGTCAGTAGTTTCAGGGCATGAGTTTCAGGTAGATAGCTTCAGGGCACGAGTTTCAGGGCAAGAGATTCAGTGCAGGAGTTTCAAGGTCGTCAGTTTCTGGGCAGGAATTTCACATCAGTAGTTTCAGGGCATGAGTTTCAGCGGAGGAGATTCAGGGTAGGGGATTCATTCTCGGAGATTCAGAGCTGGAGTTTCAGGGCAGGGGTTTCAAGGTCATCAGTTCCTGGGCAGGAGTTTCAGGTCAGTAGTTTCTGGGCGTGCGTTTCTAGGGAAGGCGTGTCAGGGAAACTCCTTGAAACTCCTTGATGACCTTGAAACTCCTGCCCTGAACCTCCTGCCCTGAAACAGCTGCCCTGAATCACCTGCTCTGAATCTCCCGCCCTGAATCCACTGCACATAAACTGATGCCCTCAAACTCCTGCCCTGAATCTCTTGCACTGAACCTCCTGGCCTAAAACTCCTGCCCTAGCACTCCTGCCCTGAAACTAAAGCCCGGAGAATCCTGGCATGAAACTCCTGCCATGAATCTCCTTCTCTGCAATTCCTGCCCTGAATCTCCCACCCTGAAACTCCTTCCCTGAAATTCATGCCCTGAAACTCCTGCGCAGACACTGATGACGTTGAAACCCCTGCCGCGAAACTCCAGCTCTGAATCTCCGGCCCTGAATCTCCTACCCTGAAACTGCTTCCTTGAAACTACTGACCTGAAACCCCTGCCCTGAAACTCCAGCCCTGAATCTCCGGCCCGGAAACAGCTGCCCTGAATCACCTGCCCTTAATCTCGTACCCAGAAACTCATGCGCCAAAACTACTGACCTGAAACTACCGCTCAGAAACTGATGACCTTGAAACTCTTGCCCTGAACCTCCTGCCCTGAAACAGCTGCCCTGAATCACCTGCTCTGAATCTCCTGCCCTGCATCCACTGCACATAAACTGATGCCCACCAACTCCTGCCCTGAAACTCTTGCACTGAATCTCCTGCCCTGAAACTCCTGCCCTAACACTCCTGCCCTGAATCACCTGCACTGAAACTCATGCCCTGAAACTCCTGACAGGAACCTCCTGCCGTGAATCTACTTCCCGGAAATGCCAGCCCTTAATGTCATGCCCTGAAACTACTTTCTGGAGACTCCTTCCCTGAATGTCCTGCCCTGAAACACATGCCTTGAAACTCCTGCCACGAAACCCCTGCCGTGAATCTCCTTTCCTAAAACTCCTGCCCTGAATCAACTGCCCTGAAACTGGTGCCCTGAATCTGCTGCCCTGAAACTCCTGCCCTGAATCTCCTACCATGATTTTCCTTCCCTGAATCTCATGCCCTGAAACTCCGGACCTGAAACTCATGCCCTGAATCTCCTTCCCTGAAACTCATGCCCTGAAACTCCTGCAAAGAAATTCCAGCCCTGAAGTCCTGCCTTTAATCTCCTGCCCTGAAACTCCTACATTGAATCTCCTGCCCTGAAACTACAGCCCTGAATCGCATGCCGTGAAACTCCTGCCCTGAAACTTGAGCTCTGAATATCGTGCCCTGAATCTCCTGCCCTGATAGTACTGCCCTGAAACTCCTTCCCTGAAACTAATGCCCTGAAACTACTGACCTGAAACTCCTGCCCAGAAACTGATGATCTTGAAACTACTGACCTGAAACTCCTGCCCAGAAACTGATGACCTTGAAACCCCTGCCCTGAAACTCCAGCCCTGAATCTCCGGCCCTGAATCTCCTACCCTGAAATTCATGCCCTGAAACTACTGACCTGAACCTCATGCCCAGAAACAGACGACCTTGAAACTCCTGCCCTGAAACTCCAGCCCTGAATCTCCGGCCCTGAATCTCCTACCCTGAAATTCATGCCCTGAAACTACTGACCTGAACCTCATGCCCAGAAACAGACGACCTTGAAATTCCTGCCCTGAAACACATGAGTTGAACTCCTACCACGAATCCCGTGCCGTGAATCTCCTTCCCTGAAACTCCTGCCCTGAATCAACAGCCCTGATAGCACGGCCCTGAAGGGCCTTCCCTGAAACTCCTGCCCTGAGACTACTGACCTCAAACCCTTGCCAGGAATCTGATGACCTTGAAACTCCTGCCCTGAAACTCCTGCCCTGAATCTTCTGCCCTGAATCTCCGACCCTGAAACTCACGCCCTGAAACCACTGCCCTGAAACTCCAGCCCTGAATCTCCTGCCCTGAAACACATGACTTGAATCCCCTGCCGTGAATCTCCTTCCCTGGAACTCCTGCTCTGAATCAACAGCCCTGATAGCACGGCCCTGAAAGGCCTTCCCTGAATCTCCAGCCCTGAAACTCCTGCCCTGAATCACCTGCCCTCAAACTACTGCTCTGAATCTCCAGCCCTGAATCCCCGACCCTGAATCTTCGACCCTGAATCTCCAACTCTGAAGCTGATGCCCCTAAACTACTGACCTGACACTCCTGCCCAGAAACTGCTGACCTTGAAACTCCTGCCCTGAAACTACTGACCTCAAACACCTGCCCCAAAACCGATGACCTTGAAATTCCTGCCCTGAAACAGCTGTCCCTGAATCAGCTGCACTGAAACGCTTGCTCTGAACCTCCTGCCCTGAAACTCCTTCCCTGAAACTCATGCCCTGAAACTGATGACCTTGAAACTCCTGCCCTGAATCTCCTGCCCTGAAACCACTGGCCTGAATCACCTGCTGTGAAACTCCTGCCCTGAATCTCCTTCCCTGAAACTACAGCCCTGAAACTCACGCCCTGAATCTACTATCCTGAAACTCCTGGCCAGAAACTGATAACCTTGAAAACCCTGTCCTGAAATTCCAGCCCTGAATCTCCGGCCCTGAATCTCCTATCCTGAAACTGCTGCTCTGTATCTCCTGCACTGAGTCTGCTGCCCTCAAACTCTTGCCCTGAAACTCTTGCACTGAATCTCCTCCCCAGAAACTCCTGCCCTAACACCCCCGCGCTGAATTACCTACACTGAAACTCATGCCCTGAAACTCCTGACATGAAATTCCAGCCGTCAATCTCCTGCCCTGAATCTCCCACCCTGAAACTCATTCCCCGAAATTACTGACCTGAAACGCCTGGCCAGAAACTGATGACCTTGAAAGCCCTGCCCTGAAACTCCAGCCCTGAATACCCTGCCCTGAATCTCCTGCCCTGATAGTACTGCTCTGATACTCCTTCCCTGAAACTCATGCCTTGAAAGCCCTGCCCTGAAATTCATTCCCCGAAACTACTAATCTGAAACTCCTGCCCAGAAACAGATGACCTTGAAACTCCTGCCCTGAAACTACTGGCCTGAATCACCTGCCGTGAAACTCCTGCCTTGAATCTCCTGCCCTGAAACTACAGCCCTGAAACTACTGACCTGAAACTCCTGCCCAGAAACTGATGACTCTGAAACTCCTGCCCTGAATCACCTGCCCTGAAACTCCTGCTCTGAATCTCCTGCCCTTATACTACTGCCCTGAATCTCCTGCACTGAGTCTGCTGCCCTCAAACTCCTGCCCTGAAACTCTTGCACTGAATCTCCTCCCCTGAAACCCTTGCCATAATATCCCTGCCCTGAATCACCTGCATTGAAAATCATGCCCTGAAACTCCTGACATGAAACACCTGCTCTGAATCACCTGACCTGAAACTCCAGCTCTGAATTCCTGCCCTGATACTACTGCCCCGAATCTCCAGCACTGAAACACATGCCTTGAAACTCCTGCCAGGAAAACCCTTCCGTGAATCTCCTTCCCTGAAACTCCTGGCTGAATCAACTGCCGTGAAACTGGTGCCCTGAAACTCCTGCCCTGAACCTCCAGCCATGATTCTCCTACCCTGAATCTCATGCCCAGACACTCCGGATCTGAAACTCGTGCCCTGAATCTCCTTCCCGGAAGCCCATGCCCTGAAACTCCTGCAAAGAAATTCCAGCCCTGAATGCCCTGCCTTTAATCTCCTGCCCTAAAACTCCTACATTGAATCTCCGGCCCTGAAACTACAGCCCTGAAACTCGAGCTCTGAATATCCTGATCTGATAGTACTGCTCTGATATTCCTTCCCTGAAACTCATGCCTTGAAACCCCTGCCCTGAAACTCCAGCCCTGAATCTCCTGCCCTGAATCTCATACGCGGAAATTCATGCGCCGAAACAATTGACCTGAATCTCCCGCCCTGAAACTCTTTCCCTGTAGCTCACGCCCTGAAACTACTGACCCGAAACTCCTGCCCAGAATCTGATGACCTTGGAACCTCTGCTCTGAAACTACAGCCCTGAATCTCCTGTCCTGAATCTCGTACGCGGAAACTCATGAGCCGAAACAATTGACCTGAATCTCCCGTCCTGAAACTTCTACCCCGGAACTACTGACCTGAAACTCCTGCCCAGAAACTGATGACTTTGAAACCCCTGCCCTGAAACTCCAGCCCTGAATCTCCGGCCCTGAATCTTCTACCCTGAATCTCCTAAACTGAAAATCATGCCCCGAAACTACGGACCTGAAACTGCTGCCCAGAGACTGATGACCTTGAAACTCCTGCCCTGAACCTCCTGCCCTGAAACAGCTGCCCTGAATCACCTGCTCTGAATCTCCCGCCCTGAATCCACTGCACATAAACTGATGCCCTCAAACTCCTGCCCTGAATCTCTTGCACTGAACCTCCTGGCCTAAAACTCCTGCCCTAGCACTCCTGCCCTGAAACTAAAGCCCGGAGAATCCTGGCATGAAACTCCTGCCATGAATCTCCTTCTCTGCAATTCCTGCCCTGAATCTCCCACCCTGAAACTCCTTCCCTGAAATTCATGCCCTGAAACTCCTGCCCAGACACTGATGACGTTGAAACCCCTGCCGCGAAACTCCAGCTCTGAATCTCCGGCCCTGAATCTCCTACCCTGAAACTGCTTCCTTGAAACTACTGGCCTGAAACCCCTGCCCTGAAACTCCAGCCCTGAATCTCCGGCCCGGAAACAGCTGCCCTGAATCACCTGCCCTTAATCTCGTACCCAGAAACTCATGCGCCAAAACTACTGACCTGAAACTACCGCTCAGAAACTGATGACCTTGAAACTCTTGCCCTGAACCTCCTGCCCTGAAACAGCTGCCCTGAATCACCTGCTCTGAATCTCCTGCCCTGCATCCACTGCACATAAACTGATGCCCACCAACTCCTGCCCTGAAACTCTTGCACTGAATCTCCTGCCCTGAAACTCCTGCCCTAACACTCCTGCCCTGAATCACCTGCACTGAAACTCATGCCCTGAAACTCCTGACAGGAACCTCCTGCCGTGAATCTCCTTCCCGGCAACGCCAGCCCTTAATGCAATGGCCTGAAACTATTTTCTGGAGACTCCTTCCCTGAATGTCCTACCCTGAAACACATGCCTTGAAACTCCTGCCACGAAACCCCTACCGTGAATCTCCTTTCCTGAAACTCCTGCCCTGAATCAACTGCCCTGAATCTGCTGCCTTGAAACTCCTGCCCTGAATCTCCTAACATGATTTTGCTTCCCTGAATCTCATGCCCTGAAACTCCGGACCTGAGACTCGTGTCCTGAATCTCCTCCCCTGAAATTCCTGCCCTAACACTCCAGCCCTGAATCTTTTGCACTGAAACTAAAGCCCTGAGACTCCTGATATGAAACTCCTGTCGTGAGTCTCCTTCCCTGCAACTCCTGCCCTGCTTCTCCTACCCTGAATCTACAGCCCTGAAACTCATGACCTGAAACTACAGATCTTAAATTCCTGCCCAGAACCTGATGATCGTGAAAACCCAGCCCTGAAACTCCAGCCCTGAATCTCTTGCCCTGAAACTCATGCTCCGAAACAGTTGACATAAATCTCCCGCCCTGACACACCTTCCCTAAAACAAATGCCCTGAAACTCCTGCCCAGAAACTGATGACATTGAAACCCCTGTCCTGAAGCTGCAGCCCTGAATCTTCTGCCCTGAATCTCCTATGCTGAAACTCATGCCCCGAAACTACTGACCTGAAGCTCCTGCCTGAGACTGATGACCTTGAAACTCCAGCCCTAAATCACCTGCCCTGAAACTCCAACTCTGAATCTCCTGCCCTGATACTACTGCCCTGTATCTCAAACACTGAATCGACTGTCCTCAAACTCCTGCCGTAACACTCCTGCCCTGAAATTATAGCCCTGAAATTCATGGCCTGAAAGTAGTGAGCTAAAGTTCCTGCCAAGAACCTGATGACTTTCAAAACCCTGCCCTGAAACTCCAGCTCTGAATCTCCTGCCCTGAATCTCCTACCCTGAAACTCATGCCCCGAAACAATTGACCTGAATTCCCGCCCTGAAATTCCTTCCCTGAAACTCATGCCCTTGAAATTACTGACCTAAAATTCCTGCCCAGAATCCGATGACCTTGAAAATCCTGCCCTGAACCTCCAGCACTGAATCTCCTGCCCTGAATCTTCTACCCTGAAACTGATGCCCCGAAGCAATTGACCTAAATCTCCTGCCCTGACACGCCTTCCCTGAAACGCACGCCCAGAAACTCCTGCCCAGAACCTGATGACCGTGAAAACCCAGCGCTGAAACTCCAGCCCTGAATCCCCGGTAATGAATCCCCTACCCTGAATCTCCTCCCCTGAAACTCATGCCCCGAAACTACTGACCTGAAATCCGTGCCCAGAAACCGACGACCTTGAAACTTCTGCACTGAATCTCCTGCCCTGAAACTACAGCCCTGAAACTCTTTCCCTGAAACTCATGCCCTGAAGCTACGTACCTGAAATTCCTTCCCTGCAACTCATGCCCTGAAACTATTGACATGAAACTCCTGCCCAGAAGCTGATCACCTTGGAACCCGTGTTCTGAAACTCCAGCCCTGAATCTCAGGCCCTGAAACTACTGAACTGAAACTCCTACCAAGAAACTGATGACCTTGAAACTCCGGCCCTGAATTTCTTGCCCTGAAACAACTGCCGAGAATCATCTGCCAAGAAGCTCCTGCCCTAAATCCCCTGACATGAAACTCCAGCCCTGAATGTCTTGCCCTGAATCTCCAAACCTGAAAGTCATGCCCCGAAACAACTGACCTGAATCTTCTGCCCAGAAACTGATGACCTTGAAACACCTGCCCTGAATCTCCTGCCCTGAAGTTTCCGCCCTGAAACTACTGCCCTGGATCACCTGCCCTGAAACTCCTGCCCTGTATCTCCTGCCCTGAAACTGCTGCCCTAAATCTCCTACCCTGAACCTCATGCCCTGAAACTACTGACCTTAAATTCCTGCCCAGAATCTGATGACCGTGAAAACCCAGCCCTGAAACTCCAACCCTGAATCTCCTGCCCTGAAACTGATGCCCCGAAGCATTGACCTAAATCTCCCGCCCTGACACGCCTTCCCTAGAAACGCACGCCCAGAAACTACTGACCTGAAACTCCTGCCCAGGAACTGATGACCTTGAAACCCCTGCCCTGAAACTCCAGCTCTGAATCTCCGGGAATGAATTCCCTACCCTGAATCTCCTCCCCTGAAACTCATGCCCCGAAACTACTGACCTGAAATTCGTGCCCAGAAACTGACGACCTTGAAACTCCTGCACTGAATCTCCTGCCCTGAAACTCTTTCCCTGAAACTCATGCCCTGAAGCTACCTACCTGAAACTCCTTCCCTGAAACTCATGCCCTGAAACTACTGACATGAATCTCCTGCCCAGAAGCCGATGACCTTGGAACCCCTGCTCTGTAACTCCAGCCTTGAATCTACTGCCCTGAATCTCCCACCCTAAAACTCATTTCCCGAAAAGAGTTCCTGCCCTAACACTCCTTCCCTGAATCACCTGCACTGAAACTCATGCCCTGAAACTCCTGATTGGAACCTCCTGCCGTGAATCTACTTCCCGGAAACGCCAGCCCTTAATGTCATGCCCTGAAACTACTTTCTGGAGACTCCTTCCCTGAATGTCCTGCCCTGAAACACATGCCTTGAAACTCCTGCCACGAAACCCCTGCCGTGAATCTCCTTTCCTAAAACTCCTGCCCTGAATCAACTGCCCTGAAACTGGTGCCCTGAATCTCCTACCATGATTTTCCTTCCCTGAATCTCATGCCCTGAAACTCCGGACCTGAAACTCATGCCCTGAATCTCCTTCCCTGAAACTCATGCCCTGAAACTCCTGCAAAGAAATTCCAGCCCTGAAGTCCTGCCTTTAATCTCCTGCCCTGAAACTCCTACATTGAATCTCCTGCCCTGAAACTACAGCCCTGAATCGCATGCCGTGAAACTCCTGCCCTGAAACTCGAGCTCTGAATATCGTGCCCTGAATCTCCTGCCCTGATAGTACTGCCCTGAAACTCCTTCCCTGAAACTAATGCCCTGAAACTACTGACCTGAAACTCCTGCCCAGAAACTGATGACCTTGAAACCCCTGCCCTGAAACTCCAGCCCTGAATCTCCGGCCCTGAATCTCCTACCCTGAAATTCATGCCCTGAAACTACTGACCTGAACCTCATGCCCAGAAACAGACGACCTTGAAACCCCTGCCCTGAAACTCCAGCCCTGAATCTCCGGCCCTGAATCTCCTACCCTGAAATTCATGCCCTGAAACTACTGACCTGAACCTCATGCCCAGAAACAGACGACCTTGAAACTCCTGCCCTGAACCTCATGAGTTGAACTCCTACCACGAATCCCGTGCCGTGAATCTCCTTCCCTGAAACTCCTGCTCTGAATCAACAGCCCTGATAGCACGGCCCTGAAAGGCCTTCCCTGAAACTCCTGCCCTGAGACTACTGACCTCAAACCCTTGCCAGGAATCTGATGACCTTGAAACTCCTGCCCTGAAACTCCAGCCCTGAATCTTCTGCCCTGAATCTCCGACCCTGAAACTCACGCCCTGAAACCACTGCCCTGAAACTCCAGCCCTGAATCTCCTGCCCTGAAACACATGACTTGAATCCCCTGCCGTGAATCTCCTTCCCTGGAAGTCCTGCTCTGAATCAACAGCCCTGATAGCACGGCCCTGAAAGGCCTTCCCTGAAACTCCTGCTCTGAAACTCCAGCACTGTATCTCCTGCCCTGAATCTCCGACACTGAAACTCACGCCCTGAAACCGCTGACCTGAAACTCCTGCCCTGAATCACCTGCCCTCAAACTACTGCTCTGAATCTCCAGCCCTGAATCCCCGACCCTGAATCTTCGACCCTGAATCTCCGACTCTGAAGCCGATGCCCCTAAACTACTGATCTGACACTCCTGCCCAGAAACTGCTGACCTTGAAACTCCTGCCCTGAAACTACTGACCTCAAACTCCTGCCCCAAAACCGATGACCTTGAAACTCCTGCCCTGAAACAGCTGCCCCTGAATCAGCTGCACTGAAACGCTTGCTCTGAACCTCCTGCCCTGAAACTCCTTCCCTGAAACTCATGCCCTGAAACTGATGACCTTGAAACTCCTGCCCTGAAACCACTGGCCTGAATCACCTGCTGTGAAACTCCTGCCCTGAATCTCCTTCCCTGAAACTACAGCCCTGAAACTCACGCCCTGAATCTACTATCCTGAAACTCCTGGCCAGAAACTGATAACCTTGAAAACCCTGTCCTGAAATTCCAGCCCTGAATCTCCGGCCCTGAATCTCCTATCCTGAAACTGCTGCTCTGTATCTCCTGCACTGAGTCTGCTGCCCTCAAACTCTTGCCCTGAAACTCTTGCACTGAATCTCCTCCCCAGAAACTCCTGCCCTAACACCCCCGCGCTGAATTACCTACACTGAAACTCATGCCCTGAAACTCCTGACATGAAATTCCAGCCGTCAATCTCCTGCCCTGAATCTCCCACCCTGAAACTCATTCCCCGAAATTACTGACCTGAAACGCCTGGCCAGAAACTGATGACCTTGAAAGCCCTGCCCTGAAACTCCAGCCCTGAATCTCTGGCCCTGAATCTCCTACACTGAAACTCATGCCCCGAAACTACTGACCTGAAACTCCTGCTCAGAAACTGATGACTCTGAAACTCCTGCCCTGAATCTCTTGCCCTGAAACAGCTTCCCTGAATCACCTGCCCTGAGTCTGCTGCCCTCAAACTCCTGCCCTGAAACTCTTGCACTGAATCTCCTCCCCTGAAACCCCTGCCATAACATCCCTGCCCTGAATCATCTGCACTGAAACTCATGCCCTGAAACTCCTGACATGAAACACCTGCTCTGAATCACCTGACCTGAAACTCCAGCTCTGAATTCCTGCCCTGATACTACTGCCCCGAATCTCCAGCACTGAAACACATGCCTTGAAACTCCTGCCAGGAAAACCCTTCCGTGAATCTCCTTCCCTGAAACTCCTGCCCTGAATCAACTGCCGTGAAACTGGTGCCCTGAAACTCCTGCCCTGAACCTCCAGCCATGATTCTCCTACCCTCTCATGCCCAGAAACTCGGGACCTGAAACTCGTGTCCTGAATCTCCTTCCCTGAAACTCATGCCCTGAATGCCCTGCCTTTAATCTCCTGCCCTGAAACTCCTACATTGAATCTCCAGCCCTGAATCGCATGCCGTGAAACTCCTGCCCTGAAACTCGAGCTCTGAATACCCTGCCCTGAATCTCCTGCCCTGATAGCACTGCTCTGATACTCCTTCCCTGAAACTCATGCCTTGAAAGCCCTGCCCTGAAATTCATTCCCCGAAACTACTAATCTGAAACTCCTGCCCAGAAACAGATGACCTTGAAACTCCTGCCCTGAAACTACTGGCCTGAATCACCTGCCGTGAAACTCCTGCCTTGAATCTCCTGCCCTGAAACTACAGCCCTGAAACTACTGACCTGAAACTCCTGCCCAGAAACTGATGACTCTGAAACTCCTGCCCTGAATCACCTGCCCTGAAACTCCTGCTCTGAATCTCCTGCCCTTATACTACTGCCCTGAATCTCCTGCACTGAGTCTGCTGCCCTCAAACTCCTGCCCTGAAACTCTTGCACTGAATCTCCTCCCCTGAAACCCTTGCCATAATATCCCTGCCCTGAATCACCTGCATTGAAAATCATGCCCTGAAACTCCTGACATGAAACACCTGCTCTGAATCACCTGACCTGAAACTCCAGCTCTGAATTCCTGCCCTGATACTACTGCCCCGAATCTCCAGCACTGAAACACATGCCTTGAAACTCCTGCCAGGAAAACCCTTCCGTGAATCTCCTTCCCTGAAACTCCTGCCTGAATCAACTGCCGTGAAACTGGTGCCCTGAAACTCCTGCCCTGAACCTCCAGCCATGATTCTCCTACCCTGAATCTCATGCCCAGAAACTCGGGACCTGAAACTCGTGCCCTGAATCTCCTTCCCGGAAGCCCATGCCCTGAAACTCCTGCAAAGAAATTCCAGCCCTGAATGCCCTGCCTTTAATCTCCTGCCCTGAAACTCCTACATTGAATCTCCGGCCCTGAAACTACAGCCCTGAAACTCGAGCTCTGAATATCCTGATCTGATAGTACTGCTCTGATATTCCTTCCCTGAAACTCATGCCTTGAAACCCCTGCCCTGAAACTCCAGCCCTGAATCTCCTGCCCTGAATCTCATACGCGGAAATTCATGCGCCGAAACAATTGACCTGAATCTCCCGCCCTGAAACTCTTTCCCTGTAGCTCACGCCCTGAAACTACTGACCCGAAACTCCTGCCCAGAATCTGATGACCTTGGAACCTCTGCTCTGAAACTACAGCCCTGAATCTCCTGTCCTGAATCTCGTACACGGAAACTCATGAGCCGAAACAATTGACTGAATCTCCCGTCCTGAAACTTCTTCCCCGGAACTACTGACCTGAAACTCCTGCCCAGAAACTGATGACTTTGAAACCCCTGCCCTGAAACTCCAGCCCTGAATCTCCGGCCCTGAATCTTCTACCCTGAATCTCCTAAACTGAAAATCATGCCCCGAAACTACGGACCTGAAACTGCTGCCCAGAGACTGATGACCTTGAAACTCCTGCCCTGAACCTCCTGCCCTGAAACAGCTGCCCTGAATCACCTGCTCTGAATCTCCCGCCCTGAATCCACTGCACATAAACTGATGCCCTCAAACTCCTGCCCTGAATCTCTTGCACTGAACCTCCTGGCCTAAAACTCCTGCCCTAGCACTCCTGCCCTGAAACTAAAGCCCGGAGAATCCTGGCATGAAACTCCTGCCATGAATCTCCTTCTCTGCAATTCCTGCCCTGAATCTCCCACCCTGAAACTCCTTCCCTGAAATTCATGCCCTGAAACTCCTGCCCAGACACTGATGACGTTGAAACCCCTGCCGCGAAACTCCAGCTCTGAATCTCCGGCCCTGAATCTCCTACCCTGAAACTGCTTCCTTGAAACTACTGGCCTGAAACCCCTGCCCTGAAACTCCAGCCCTGAATCTCCGGCCCGGAAACAGCTGCCCTGAATCACCTGCCCTTAATCTCGTACCCAGAAACTCATGCGCCAAAACTACTGACCTGAAACTACCGCTCAGAAACTGATGACCTTGAAACTCTTGCCCTGAACCTCCTGCCCTGAAACAGCTGCCCTGAATCACCTGCTCTGAATCTCCTGCCCTGCATCCACTGCACATAAACTGATGCCCACCAACTCCTGCCCTGAAACTCTTGCACTGAATCTCCTGCCCTGAAACTCCTGCCCTAACACTCCTGCCCTGAATCACCTGCACTGAAACTCATGCCCTGAAACTCCTGACAGGAACCTCCTGCCGTGAATCTCCTTCCCGGCAACGCCAGCCCTTAATGTCATGCCCTGAAACTACTTTCTGGAGACTCCTTCCCTGAATGTCCTACCCTGAAACACATGCCTTGAACCTCCTGCCACGAAACCCCTGCCGTGAATCTCCTTTCCTGAAACTCCTGCCCTGAATCAACTGCCCTGAATCTGCTGCCTTGAAACTCCTGCCCTGAATCTCCTTTCCTGAAACTCCTGCCCTGAATCAACTGCCCTGAAACTGGTGCCCTGAATCTGCTGCCTTGAAACTCCTGCCCTGAATCTCCTAACATGATTTTGCTTCCCTGAATCTCATGCCCTGAAACTCCGGACCTGAGACTCGTGCCCTGAATCTCCTTCCCTGAAACTCACGCCCTGAAACTCCTGCAAAGAAATTCCAGCCCTGAAGTCCTGCCTTTAATCTCCTGTCCTGAAACTCCTACATTGAATCTCCGGCCCTGAAACTACAGCCCTGAAACTCGAGCTCTGAATATCCTGATCTGATAGTACTGCTCTGATATTCCTTCCCTGAAACTCATGCCTTGAAACCCCTGCCCTGAAACTCCAGCCCTGAATCTCCGGCCCTGAATCTCCTATCCTGAAACTGCTGCTCTGTATCTCCTGCACTGAGTCTGCTGCCCTCAAACTCTTGCCCTGAAACTCTTGCACTGAATCTCCTCCCCAGAAACTCCTGCCCTAACACCCCCGCGCTGAATTACCTACACTGAAACTCATGCCCTGAAACTCCTGACATGAAATTCCAGCCGTCAATCTCCTGCCCTGAATCTCCCACCCTGAAACTCATTCCCCGAAATTACTGACCTGAAACGCCTGGCCAGAAACTGATGACCTTGAAAGCCCTGCCCTGAAACTCCAGCCCTGAATCTCTGGCCCTGAATCTCCTACACTGAAACTCATGCCCCGAAACTACTGACCTGAAACTCCTGCTCAGAAACTGATGACTCTGAAACTCCTGCCCTGAATCTCTTGCCCTGAAACAGCTTCCCTGAATCACCTGCCCTGAGTCTGCTGCCCTCAAACTCCTGCCCTGAAACTCTTGCACTGAATCTCCTCCCCTGAAACCCCTGCCATAACATCCCTGCCCTGAATCATCTGCACTGAAACTCATGCCCTGAAACTCCTGACATGAAACACCTGCTCTGAATCACCTGACCTGAAACTCCAGCTCTGAATTCCTGCCCTGATACTACTGCCCCGAATCTCCAGCACTGAAACACATGCCTTGAAACTCCTGCCAGGAAAACCCTTCCGTGAATCTCCTTCCCTGAAACTCCTGCCCTGAATCAACTGCCGTGAAACTGGTGCCCTGAAACTCCTGCCCTGAACCTCCAGCCATGATTCTCCTACCCTCTCATGCCCAGAAACTCGGGACCTGAAACTCGTGTCCTGAATCTCCTTCCCTGAAACTCATGCCCTGAATGCCCTGCCTTTAATCTCCTGCCCTGAAACTCCTACATTGAATCTCCAGCCCTGAATCGCATGCCGTGAAACTCCTGCCCTGAAACTCGAGCTCTGAATACCCTGCCCTGAATCTCCTGCCCTGATAGCACTGCTCTGATACTCCTTCCCTGAAACTCATGCCTTGAAAGCCCTGCCCTGAAATTCATTCCCCGAAACTACTAATCTGAAACTCCTGCCCAGAAACAGATGACCTTGAAACTCCTGCCCTGAAACTACTGGCCTGAATCACCTGCCGTGAAACTCCTGCCTTGAATCTCCTGCCCTGAAACTACTGACCTGAAACTCCTGCCCAGAAACTGATGACTCTGAAACTCCTGCCCTGAATCACCTGCCCTGAAACTCCTGCTCTGAATCTCCTGCCCTTATACTACTGCCCTGAATCTCCTGCACTGAGTCTGCTGCCCTCAAACTCCTGCCCTGAAACTCTTGCACTGAATCTCCTCCCCTGAAACCCTTGCCATAATATCCCTGCCCTGAATCACCTGCATTGAAAATCATGCCCTGAAACTCCTGACATGAAACACCTGCTCTGAATCACCTGACCTGAAACTCCAGCTCTGAATTCCTGCCCTGATACTACTGCCCCGAATCTCCAGCACTGAAACACATGCCTTGAAACTCCTGCCAGGAAAACCCTTCCGTGAATCTCCTTCCCTGAAACTCCTGCCTGAATCAACTGCCGTGAAACTGGTGCCCTGAAACTCCTGCCCTGAACCTCCAGCCATGATTCTCCTACCCTGAATCTCATGCCCAGAAACTCGGGACCTGAAACTCGTGCCCTGAATCTCCTTCCCGGAAGCCCATGCCCTGAAACTCCTGCAAAGAAATTCCAGCCCTGAATGCCCTGCCTTTAATCTCCTGCCCTGAAACTCCTACATTGAATCTCCGGCCCTGAAACTACAGCCCTGAAACTCGAGCTCTGAATATCCTGATCTGATAGTACTGCTCTGATATTCCTTCCCTGAAACTCATGCCTTGAAACCCCTGCCCTGAAACTCCAGCCCTGAATCTCCTGCCCTGAATCTCATACGCGGAAATTCATGCGCCGAAACAATTGACCTGAATCTCCCGCCCTGAAACTCTTTCCCTGTAGCTCACGCCCTGAAACTACTGACCCGAAACTCCTGCCCAGAATCTGATGACCTTGGAACCTCTGCTCTGAAACTACAGCCCTGAATCTCCTGTCCTGAATCTCGTACACGGAAACTCATGAGCCGAAACAATTGACTGAATCTCCCGTCCTGAAACTTCTTCCCCGGAACTACTGACCTGAAACTCCTGCCCAGAAACTGATGACTTTGAAACCCCTGCCCTGAAACTCCAGCCCTGAATCTCCGGCCCTGAATCTTCTACCCTGAATCTCCTAAACTGAAAATCATGCCCCGAAACTACGGACCTGAAACTGCTGCCCAGAGACTGATGACCTTGAAACTCCTGCCCTGAACCTCCTGCCCTGAAACAGCTGCCCTGAATCACCTGCTCTGAATCTCCCGCCCTGAATCCACTGCACATAAACTGATGCCCTCAAACTCCTGCCCTGAATCTCTTGCACTGAACCTCCTGGCCTAAAACTCCTGCCCTAGCACTCCTGCCCTGAAACTAAAGCCCGGAGAATCCTGGCATGAAACTCCTGCCATGAATCTCCTTCTCTGCAATTCCTGCCCTGAATCTCCCACCCTGAAACTCCTTCCCTGAAATTCATGCCCTGAAACTCCTGCCCAGACACTGATGACGTTGAAACCCCTGCCGCGAAACTCCAGCTCTGAATCTCCGGCCCTGAATCTCCTACCCTGAAACTGCTTCCTTGAAACTACTGGCCTGAAACCCCTGCCCTGAAACTCCAGCCCTGAATCTCCGGCCCGGAAACAGCTGCCCTGAATCACCTGCCCTTAATCTCGTACCCAGAAACTCATGCGCCAAAACTACTGACCTGAAACTACCGCTCAGAAACTGATGACCTTGAAACTCTTGCCCTGAACCTCCTGCCCTGAAACAGCTGCCCTGAATCACCTGCTCTGAATCTCCTGCCCTGCATCCACTGCACATAAACTGATGCCCACCAACTCCTGCCCTGAAACTCTTGCACTGAATCTCCTGCCCTGAAACTCCTGCCCTAACACTCCTGCCCTGAATCACCTGCACTGAAACTCATGCCCTGAAACTCCTGACAGGAACCTCCTGCCGTGAATCTCCTTCCCGGCAACGCCAGCCCTTAATGTCATGCCCTGAAACTACTTTCTGGAGACTCCTTCCCTGAATGTCCTACCCTGAAACACATGCCTTGAACCTCCTGCCACGAAACCCCTGCCGTGAATCTCCTTTCCTGAAACTCCTGCCCTGAATCAACTGCCCTGAATCTGCTGCCTTGAAACTCCTGCCCTGAATCTCCTTTCCTGAAACTCCTGCCCTGAATCAACTGCCCTGAAACTGGTGCCCTGAATCTGCTGCCTTGAAACTCCTGCCCTGAATCTCCTAACATGATTTTGCTTCCCTGAATCTCATGCCCTGAAACTCCGGACCTGAGACTCGTGCCCTGAATCTCCTTCCCTGAAACTCACGCCCTGAAACTCCTGCAAAGAAATTCCAGCCCTGAAGTCCTGCCTTTAATCTCCTGTCCTGAAACTACAGCCCTGAATCGCATGCCGTGAAACTCCTGCCCTGAAACTCGAGCTCTGAATATCGTGCCCTGATCTCCTGCCCTGATTGTACTGCCCTGAAACTCCAGCCCTGAATCTCCTATCCTGAAACTCGTGCCCCAAAACAATTGACCTGAATCTCCCGCCCTGAAACTCCTTCCCTGAAAGCCATGCCCTGAAACTACTGACCTGAAACTACTGCCCAGAAGCTGATGACCTTGAAACCCCTGCCCTGAAACTCCAGCCCTGAATCTCCGGCCCTGAATCTCCTACCCTAAAAAAGTGCCCTGAAACTACAGCCCTGTAACTCCTTCCCTGATGCTCATGCCCTGAAACTACTGACCTGAAACTCCTGCCCAGAAACTGATGACCTTGAAACCCCTGCGCTGAAACTCCAGCCCTGAATCTCCTGCCCTGAATCTCCTGCGCTGAAACTCATTCCCCGAAACTACTGACCTGAAACTCCTGCCCAGAAACTGATAACCTTGAAACTCCTGCCCTGACTCTCCTGTCCCGAAATTACTGGCTTAAATCATCCGCCCTGAAACTTCCGCCCTGAATCTCCTGCCCTGAAACTCCTTCCCTGAAACTCATGCCCTGAAACTACTGACCTGATATTCCTGCCCCTCTCCCTCAATGTTGCAAAAACAAAGGAGCTGGTTGCAGACTACAGGAGGAATGGAGACAGGCTAATCTCTATCGACATCAATGGATCTGGGGTTGAGAGGGTGAGCAGCTTCAAGTTCCTCGGATAAACATCACTGAGTATCTCACCTGGTCCGTACATACGTACAACAGTGCCTCTTTCACCTCAGATGGTTGAACAAGTTTGGTATGGTTCCCCAAATCCCAAGAACTTTCTACAGGTTCAGACTTGAGAGCATCCTGAGGGTCTGCATCACTGCCTGGCATGGGAACTGTACTTCCCTCAGTCGCAGGACTCTGCAGAGAGTGGTGAGGACAGCCCAGCCCATCTGTAGATGTGAACCTCCCACTGTCCAAGATATTTACATTATTGTGTAAAAAGGACCCGTAGGATCATTGGGGAGCTGAGTCACCCCAACCACAGAATGTTGCAGCTGCTACCATCCGGGAGACGGTACCGCAGCATAACAGCCAGGACCATCGGCTCCCATTCCCTAATCAGCCGGAAGCTCCCCGGGGCCCGAGTACGGATCGTGGGGCTGAGAGAGAGGGACTGTCCCGGGATTGCGGGCCACGGTGCCTGGACTCTCAGCAATTGCCCCTCAGTCTGTGCCGAAACCCCCAGCCCGGCCGCCCGGCGATGCGCTCTCAACTGATGCTGCTGGTTCCCAGGCCGTTCGCGTGCTGCCACGTCACAACCCTGACGCCTGCGCCCGCGCATTTAATCGGTGCTGCAGTGATGGGGTTCTTTCCAAGGCGCCGCTTTCTGGGTAATCACGGTGCCATTAGCACCGGTTCCATGTCCGTGCCTCACTGTGTTTGTGTGTAGAAAACTCAGCAGCTGTTTTAACGCAGAAAGCAGCTTCTATAAATAATATACTGGATATCAACAGGCATTTCGCCTGTCAAGATCCTGTCAAGTACAACTCTCTTAGAAATGCGGATATAAAACACAAGAGATTCTGCAGTTGCTGGAAATGTAGACACACAAACACACACACACAAACACACACACACACACACACACACACACACTCACACACACACACACACACACACACACTCACACACATACACACACACACACAGTGTGCATGCGCCGATCGTGAATGCAGCCTTGATGCAGCCGTTCCGATCAATTCTCACTTTCTTCTTGTTAATTTTTAATTTATGTTACTTTTTTGTATTTTTTCTCACGGTAACACGTCGAAGCTGCACCCTCTTTAACATGCTGGTACAGAGAGTTTTATTTGGGTTTTCTTTAGCGCTGGAAATGGTTACATCCCGACACGCGGGACAGAAGCAAGGTCGCATTGTGTATTCCACGGACCAGCAAAGACCGGCCGGTTTAGCGAACAGAGCGGTGGACACCCCTGCTGAATCCGGAGGAAAACACACAGAGGGGGATCACAATGCCGAGGAAAGAGGACCGGGTCGAGACAACAGAGGCTTTTGGAGAAGGGGAGTTCGGTGGGTAATACCGTTCCGGCTGACCGGAAGTGCACTGAGAGCGGTAAGCGTCCAGGAATTGGGTGCTTACTGTTCTGGCTAACAACGGATGGTGCAATCCGGGGTGTATTACGATCGAGGAACGTGTTTGCAGACTGGATACTGAACTTTTTACTGTTGGACTTCGGCCACATTCCACCGTGATACAACACTTGGCGGCACGGGAGGTCGTTCCTGCCTGTGGCCATCGAACGTGTAGCTCCTCCCGTGGAGGGTCGGACACCCTGAGCCAACAGACTGGTCCTGGACTTATTTTCCATCTGGCATAGTTTGTATTTTGGTGTTTGATTGTTGGGGTATTTTGTATTGCTATATCTACGCTCTATTCTTGGTTGGTGCGGCTGTAACGAAACCAAATTTCCCTCGGGATTAATAAAGTATATCTATCTATCTATCTATCTATCTATCACTCACACACACAAACACACACACACACACACACACACACACACACACTCACACGCACACAAACACACACACTCACAAACACACACACAGACACAAACACACACACTCACGCACACACACAAACACACATAAACACACATATACACAAACACACACACTCACACACACACAAACACACACACACACACAGACACACGCACAAACACAAGCACACACACACAGACACACACACACACTCACACACACACAGACACACACAAACACACACACTCACACACACAAACACACACACTCACAAACACACACACACACAGACACACGCACAAACACAAGCACACACACACACACACACACTCACACACACACAGACACACACAGACACACACAAACACACACACTCACACACACAAACACACACACTCACAAACACACACACACACAGACACACGCACAAACACAAGCGCGCACACACACACACACACACACACGCGCGCGCGCGCGATTCTGGAGGAACTGAGCAGTTCAAGCAGCAACTCAGCAGCGGAGTACACAGTCTAGGCATGCTGAAGGGACTCGGCCTAAATGTTGTCTATTCATTCCTCTCCACACTTGCTCCACATCTGTCGATTTTCTCCAGTATTTTGCAGAAATTAACCATCTTTTTTTTAAAAAATGAATCAGCTTCCAAATGTTTCTAATCTTTCATTTGTAGCCACATCATTCTGGTCTGATTCCTCTTACTCCTCGTAAACTCCAGGCCCTATCTCTTTCTGGAGCCCGAAAGCCCTGACTGGTGCTGGAAAGTCGTTGGCTTCTGAATCTGCTCCATCGAAGATTCACTCGCTAGTCTTCTGTCAGACTTTGGAGGCGCATTGCAACGACCCAGCTGTCTGAGGCACAGTCCTTTGAAACGAGTGAAAATAACAGAAAAAGTCCGGAGCCCTGAAGAACGTCAAAACCACAGTGAACTCATCGTCTTAGAAGATTGAGGGGGGATCTTATTGAAACGTATGAATATTCAAGCGGCTTCCACACAGACCTTCCATATTCTTCGCAGTCAGCTTTCGGGCGAACCCTTTGTGATGTCATCTGAGGTCACCGACTGTGACCCCTCCGTTTCCAGATACGATCGTTTCTCTGCGGTGAACCTGGCACCCAGGCAAGGACGGACACACACCAGGTTCCCGCCGATCGCAACTTTCCACCCTGTGCGTCTATGGCTTGGTCCCGCGCCGGCCTACCAAAACTCCCACCGACTTGTGGGAGGCGCACCGCTTCCAGGGTCTGGTTACCTCGTGGTGTCGTGTGTGTCTTGTCTTAGTGAACCTGTCCCTTTTCATCCCCCTGCTGGGGTATCGCCAGTCCATCACTTCAAACAGTTCAGGGTTCAATGGGGGGCCGATCTTGACAGCTCTCCTTCCATCCCTTCACTAACATCTCCAAATGCTGCCTCATTGTTTTCCTTATCTCTCTTACTCCTGAAGACAGGTGGCAGACCAACTGCTGATCCCACTGGTGCCAGCACAGGACAGTTAACAGCTTAATCTATGTGTACTCTCGTCACACTGTGTTTTCGCACACCTCTCATAGCTTCCCCTATATCACTGTGTTTTCACGCACCTCTCATAGCTTCCCCTATATTGCTGTGTTTTCACGCACGGCTCATTGCTTCTCCTATATCGCTGTGTTTTCGCGCACATCTCATAGCTTCCCCTTTGTCGCTGTGTTTTCTCACACCTCTCATAGCTTCCTCTATATCGCTGTGTTTTCGCGCACCATTAATACCTTCCCTTATATCGCCGACATTTCACGCACCTCTCATAGACTCCCTTATATTGCACTGTTTTCGCGCACCTCCCATAGATTCACCGATATCGCTGTGTTTTCGCGCACCTCTCATACCTTCCCCTAAATCGCTTTTTTTCCACGCACCTCTTACAGCTTCCCTTGTATTGCAGTGTTTTTGAGCACCTCCCATAGACTTCCCACATCGTTGTGTTTTTGCGCACATCTCATATCTTCCTCAATATCGTCATTTATTCTTGCACCTCTCATACCTTCTCCTATATCGCTGTGTTTTCCCAAACCTCTCATAGGTTCCCCTATATGGCTGCGTTTTCGGGCACCTCTCATACCTTCCCCTATATCGCCGTGTTTTCGCGTACCTCTCATACATTCCCTTACATCGCTGTGTTTTCGCGCACCTCTCATACTTTCCCCTGCATCTCCGTGTTTTCGCAGACCTCTCATGCCTTCCCCTATATTGCTGTGTTTTAGCACACCTTCCATAGCTTCCCCTATGTCGCTGTGCTGTCGTGCACTTCTCATCACTTCCCCTATATCGCTCTGCATTCGCGCAGCTCGCATAGCTTCCCGTACATCGCAGTGTTTTAGGGTACCTCTCATAACTTCCCCTATATTGCCTTGTTTGCACTTGCCTCCCATAGCTTCCCATATATCGCCGTGTTTTCGCGCAACTCTCGTAGCTTCCCATATATTGCGATTTTTTCGCACACCTCTCATAGCTTCCCCCAAATCGCTGTGTTTTTGCGCACTTCTCATAGTTTCCCCTATATCGCAGTCTTTTCGCGCACTTCGTTTAGCTTTCCCCGCATCGCTGTGTTTTCATGCACCTCTCATACCTGCTCCTATATCGCTGTTTTCGCGCACCTCTCATGCCTTCCCCTATATCGCTCTCTTTTTGTGCACCTCCCCAAGTCTCCCATATATTGCTGTGTTTTCTCGCGCCTCACATAGATTTCCCTATAACTCTGTGTTTTCGCACACCTCTCATACCTTCCACTATATCACTGTTTTCGCGCACCTCTCGTAGCTTCCCCTATATCAATGTGTTTTCGCGCACCACTCAAACCTTCCCCAATATCGCTGTGTTTTCACGCACCTCTCATCCCATCCCCTATATCGTTGTGATTTTGCGCCCCTCCCATAGCTTCCCTTATATCGCCATGTCTTGCGCACCACTCATAGCTTCCCCTATATCACTGTGTTTTCGCTCACTTCTTAGAGCTTCCCCTATGTCGCCGTGTTTTCGCTCACCTCTCATAAATTCCCCTATATCTGAGAAGAGCAAGAAGGGGCATGATAAGGCCTTGGTGAGTAGGGTAAAGGAAAACCCCAAGGCATTCTTCAATTATGTGAAGAAAAAAAGGATGACAGAAGTGAAGGTAGGACCGATAAGAGATAAAGGTGGGAAGATGTACCTGGAGGCTGTGGAAGTGAACGAGGTCCTCAATGAATACTTCTCTTCGGCATTCACCAATGAGCAGGAACTTGATGATGATGAGGACAATATGAGTGAGGTTGATGTTCAGGAGCAGGCTGATTATTAAGGGAGGGGAGGTGTTGGAGTTGTTAAAATACATTAGGATAGATAAGTCCCCGGGGCCTGACGGAATATTCCCCAGGCTGCTCCACGAGGCGAGAGAAGAGATTGCTGAGCCTCTGGCTAGGATCTTTATGTCCTCGTTGTCCACGGGAATGGTACCGGAGGATTGGAGGGAGGTGAATGTTGTTCCCTTGTTCAAAAAAGGTAGTAGGGATAGTCCGGGTAATTATAGACCAGTGAGCCTTATGTCTGTGGTGGGAAAGCTGTTGGAAAAGATTCTTAGAGATAGGATCTATAGACATTTAGAGAATCATGGTCTGATCCGGGACAGTCAGCATGGCTTTGTGAAGGGCACATCGTGTGTAACAAGCCTGATAGAGTTCTTTGAGGAGGTGACCAGGCATATAGATGAGGGTAGTGCAGTGGATGTGATCTATATGGATTTTAGTAAGGCATTTGACAAGGCTCCACACGGTAGGCTTATTCAGAAAGTTAGAAGGCATGGGATCCAGGGAAGTTTGGCCAGGTGGATTCAGAATTGGCTTGCCTGCAGAAGCCAGAGGGTGGTGGTGGAGGGAGTACATTCAGATTGGAGGATTGTGACTAGTGGTGTCCCACAAGGATCTGTTCTGGGACCTCTACTTTTCGTGATTTTTATTAAAGACCTGGATGTGGGGGGTAGAAGGGTGGGTTGGCAAGTTTGCAGATGACACAAAGGTTAGTGGTGTTGTAGATAGTGTAGAGGATTGTCAAAGATTGCAGAGAGACATTGATAGGATGCAGAAGTGGGCTGAGAAGTGGCAGATGGAGTTCAACCCAGAGAAGTGTGAGGTGGTACACTTTGGAAGGACAAACTCCAAGGCAGAGTACAAAGTAAATGGCAGGATACTTGGTAGTGTGGAGGAGCAGAGGGATCTCGGGGTACATGTCCACAGATCCCTGAAAATTGCCTCACAGGTGGATAGGGTAGTTAAGAAAGCTTATGTTAAGTTAGCTTTCATAAGTCGAGGGATAGAGTTTAAGAGTCGCGATGTAATGATGCAGCTCTAAAAAACTCTGGTTAGGCCACACTTGGAGTATTGTGTCCAGTTCTGGTCACCTCACTATAGGAAGGATGTGGAAGCATTGGAAGGGGTACAGAGGAGATTTACCAGGATGCTGCCTGGTTTAGAAAGCATGCATTATGATCAGAGATTAAGGGAGTTAGGGCTTTACTCTTTGGAGAGAAGGAGGATGAGAGGAGACATGATAGAGGTGTACAAGATAATAAGAGGAATAGATAGAGTGGATAGCCAGCGCATCTTCCCCAGGGCACCACTGCTCAATACAAGAGGACATGGCTTTAAGGTAAGGGGTGGGAAGTTCAAGAGGGATATTAGAGGAAGGCTTTCTACTCAGAGAGTGGTTGGTGCGTGGAATGCACTGCCTGAGTCAGTGGTGGAGGCAGATACACTAGTGAAGTTTAAGAGTCTACTAGACAGGTATATGGAGGAATCTAAGGTGGGGGCTTATATGGGAGGCAGGGTTTGAGGGTCAGCACAACATTGTGGGCCGAAGGGCCTGTACTGTGCTGTACTATTCTATATATATCTATATATACATCGCTGTGTTTTTGCCCACATCTCATACCTTCCCATATATTGCCGTGATTTCACGCACATCCCATAGCTTCCCCTATATTGCTGCGTTTTTGCGGACATTTCATACCTTCTGCTGTATCCATGTGTATTCGCACACCTCTCACTGCTTCCCCTATATCGCTGTGTTTTCGCGCACGTCTCAGAGCTTCCTCTATATTGCTGTATTTTCGCAGACCTCTCATCCCTTCCCCTATATTGCTGTGTTTTAGCGCACCTCTCATACCTTCCCCTATATCGCCCTGCTTTCACGCACCTCTCATAGCTTCCCATATAATCGCCTTGTTTTTGCGCACCTCTCATATATTCCACTATAGCGCTGTGTTTTTGCGCACATCTCACAGCTTCCCCTATATCGCTATGTTTTCACGCAACTCCCATAGCTTCCCATATATCGCTGTGTTTTCGTGCACATCTCATACGTTCCCCTGCATCGCTGTGTTTTCGCACACCTCCCATAGCTTCCTCAAGATCGCTGAGTTTTCCCGCACCTTCCATAGCTTCCCAACATCATTGTGTTTTCGCGCACTTCTGATACCTTCCCCAATATCACTGGTTTTCGCTCACCTCCTATAGCTTCCCCTCTATCGCCATGTTTTCGTGCACCACTCATATCTTCCACTATATCGCTGTGTTTTCGTGTGCGTCCCATAACTTCCCGTATATTGCTGTGTTTCCGCATATCCCAGAGTTTCCCATATATCGCCGTGCTATCGCGCACCTCCCATAGGTTCCCATATATCACCATGTTTTCGTGCACCTCTCATACATTCCCCTATAGCGCTGTTTTCGCGCACCTCTTATACTTTCCCCTATATCGCCTGTCTTCGCAGACCTCTCATACCTTCCCCTATATCGCTGTTTTAGCGCACCTCTGATACCTTCCCTTATATCACTGTTTTTTCACGCACCTCCCATAGCTTCCCCTATGTCGCTGTGCTCTCATGCACCTCTCATCACTTCCACTATATCACTCTGCTTTCGCACACCTCCCATAGCTTCCCCTCCATCGCTGTGCTTTTGCACACCTCTCATGCCTTCCCCTATATCGCCCTGCTTTCACGCACCTTCCATAGCTTTCCATATATCGCCGTGTTTTTGCGTACCTCTCATACCTTCCCCTATATCACTGTGTTATCGTTCACCTCTCATAGCTTCCCATATATTGCAATGTTTTCACGCACCTCCCATAGATTCCCCTATATCGCTATGTTTTCTCGCACCTCTCACCTTCCCCTATATCGCTATGTTTTCGCGCAACTCCCATAGCTTCCCATATATCGCTGTGTTTTTGTGCACCTCTCATACGTTCCCCTGCATCGCTGTGTTTTCGCACACCTCCCATAGCTTCCCCAAGATCGCTGTGTTTTCCCGCACCTCCCATAGCTTCCCAATATCATTGTGTTTTCGCGCACCTCTGATACCTTCCCCAATATCACTGGTTTTCGCTCACCTCCTGTAGCTTCCCCTATATCGCCATGTTTTCGCGCACCACTCATATCTTCCATTATATCGCTGTGTTTTCACACGCGTCCCATAACTTCCCGTATATTGCTGTGTTTCCGCGCACCTCCCAGAGTTTCCCATATATTGCCGTGCTTTCACGCACCTCCCATAGGTTACCATATATCACCATGTTTTCATGCACCTCTCATACATTCCCCTATAGCGCTGTGTTTTCGTGCACCTCTCATAGCTTTCCCAAAATCTCTGTTTTAGCACACCTCTCCTACATTCCACTATATCAGTGTTTTTGCTCACCTCTCATATCTGCCACTATATCACCGTGTTTTCGCGCAGCTCTCATACCTTCCCCTTTAGAGCTGTGTTTTCTCTCACCTCTCATACCTTCCCCTATATCGTCGTTTTTGCGTACCTCTCATACATTCCCCTACATCGCTGTGTTTTCGCGCACCTCTCATTCTTTCCCCTATATCGCCTGTTTTCGCAGACCTCTCGTGCCTTCCCCTATATTGCTGTGTTTTAGCACACCTTCCATAACTTCCCGTGTCACTGTGCTCTCGTGCACCTCTCATCACTTCCCCTATATCACTCTGCTTTCGCGCACCTTCCATAGCTTCCCCTACATCGCAGTGTTTTAGGGCACCTCTCATAACTTCCCCTTTCTTGCCCTGTTTGCACTTGATTCCCACAGCTTCCCATATATCACCGTGCTTACACAAACCTCTTGTAGCTTCCCATATATTGCGATTTTTTTCGCACACTTCTCATAGCTTCCCCAATATCGCTGTGTTTTCATGCACATCCCATAGCTTGCCCTCTATCGCTGTGTTTTCATGCACCTCTCATCCCTTCCCCTATATCGCTGTGATTTTGCGCCCCTCCCATTAGCTTCTTCTGTTTCGTTGTGTTTTCGCTCACCTCACATAGCTTCCCCTATATTGCCGTGTTTTCGCGCACCTCTCATACATACCCCTACATCGCCATGTTTTCTTGCACCACTCATACCTTCCTCTATATTGGTGTGTTTTCATGCACCTCGCATAACTTCCTCTATATCGCTGTGTTCTTGGGCACCTCTCATAGCTTCCCCTATATTGCGATGTTTTCGTGCACCTATCATAGCTTCTCCTAAATCGCTGCATTTTTGCGCACCTCTCATAGCTTTCATAATATCGCCGTGTTTTTGCGCACCTCACATAGCTTCCCCTATATCGCCGTGTTTTCACGCTCTTCTCATACATTCCCCTATATCGCTATGTTTTCTCGCACCGCTCATACCTTCCTCTACATCGGTGTGTTTTCACACACCTTGCATAGCTTCCCCTATATCGCTGTGTTCTTGGGCACCTCTCATAGCTTTCCCTATATTGTGACGTTTTCGGGCACCTCTCATAGCTTCTCCTAAATTGCTGTGTTTTTGCGCACCTCTCATAGCTTCCCTAATATCGACATGTTTTTGCGTACCTCGCATAGCTTCCCCTACGTCGCAGTGTTTTCAGGCACCTCTCATGGCTTCCATAATATCGCCACATTTTTGCGCACCTTGCATAGATTCCCCTACATCGCAGTGTTTTTGTGTACAACTCATAACTTCTCCTTTATCGCCGTGTTTTCACGCAACTCCCATAGCTTCCTCTATATCGCTGTTTTCTCGCACCTCTCATACCTTCCCCACATTGCCGTGTTTTCGCGCACCTCTCATACCTTCACCTACATCGCAGTGTTTTCGCGCACCTCTCATACCTTCAACGATATGGCTGTGTTTTCGCGCATGTCCCACACATTCCCATATATTGCTGTGATTTCGCGCACCTTCCATAGCTTCCCCTATATTGCTGTGTTTTTGTGGACATCTCACACGTTCTGCTGTATCGAAGTGTTTTTGCACACCTCTCATAGCTTCCCCCAAATCGCTGTTTTTTCGCGCACCTCTCATAGTTTCCCCTATATCGCGATGTTTTCGCGCACTGCACATAGCTTCCCCTACATCTCCGTGTCTTCGCGTACCTCTCATACCTTCTCCTGTATCGCAATGTTTTTGCACAACTCCCATAGCTTCACATATATCGCTGTGTTTTCGTGCACCTCTCCTACGTTCCCCGTATCACTGCGTTTTCGCACACCTCCCATAGCTTTCCCATATCGCTGTGTTTTCGCGCAGGTCTCATAGCTTCCCCTATATCGATGTGTTTTCCTGCACCTCCCATAGGTTCCCAAAATCATTGTGTTTTTGCGCACCTCTGATACCTTCCCCAATATCGCTGTGTTTTCGCTCACCTCTTACAGCTTCACCTATGCCGCCATGTTTTCACGCACTTCTCATACCTTCCCCTATATCGCCGTGTTTTCGCAGACCTCTCCTGCCTTCCCCTATATTGCTGTGTTTCAGCGCACCTCTGATACCTTCCCCTATATCGCTGTTTTTTTCACGCACCTCCCATAGCTTCAACTATGTCTCTGTGATTTTGTGCTCCTCTCATCACTTATTCTATATCGCTCTGCTTTCGCAAACCTCCCATAGCTTCCCCTACATCACTGTGCTTTTGCGCACCTCTCATGCCTTCCCCTATATCGCCCTGCTTTCACGCACCTCCCATAGCTTCCCATATATCACTGTGTTATCGTGCACCTCTCATAGCTAACCCTCTACCGCTGCGTTCTCGTGCACCTCTCAGAGCTTCCCAGAAATTGCGATGTTTTCACGCACCTCCCATAGCTTCCCCTGTATTACTGTGCTTTCGCACACCTCCCATAGCTTCCCCTATATCGCAGTGTTTTCCTGCACCTCCCATAGCTTTCCAATATCATTGTGTTTCGGCGCACTTCTGATACCTTCCCCAATATCGCTGTGTTTTCGCTTACCTCTTATAGCTTCCACTATAACGCTGTGTTTTTGCGCGCGTCCCATAACTTCCTGTATATTGCTGTGTTTCCACGCACCTCCCATAGGTACCTCTATATCGCCATGTTTTCGCACACCTCTCATACTTTCCCCTATTTCGCTGTGTTTTCTCTCACCTCCCATAGCTTCCCCTATATCGCTGTGTTTTTGCTCATCTCTCATAGCTTTGCCTATATCGCCATGTTCTCATGCACCTCTCATACCTTCCCCTTTTTAGCTGAGTTTTCGCTCATCTGTCATACCTACTCCTATATCGCCGTGCTTTTGTGCATCTCCTATAGCTTCCTCAATATCGCTGTTTTCGTGCACCTCTCATACCTTCCCCTATATCACTGTGTTTTCCCGCACCTCCCATTGCTTTCCAATATCATTGTGTTTTCGCGCACCTCTGATACCTTCCCCAATATCGCTGTGTTTTCACTTTCCTCTTATAGCTTCTCCTATATCGCGATGTTTTCGTGCACCACTCATATCTTCCACTATATCGCTGTGTTTTTGCGCGCGTCCTATAACTTCCTGCATATTGCTGTGTTTCTGCGCACCTCCCATAGGTTCCCCTATATCGCCATGTTTTCGCGCACCTCTCATAGCTTTTCCAAAATCTCTGTGTTTTCGCGCACCTCTCATAGCTTTCCCAAAATCTCTGTGTTTTCGCGCACCTCTCCTACATTCCACTATATCGCTGTGTTTTCGCGCACTTCTCTTAGCTTCCCCATATGGATATGTTTTCGCGCACCTCTCATACCTTCCCCTATATCACTGTGTTTTGCTCACCTTCCATAGCTTCCCCTATATCGCCGTGTTTTCGCACTCTTCTCATACATTCCCCTACATCGCCATGTTTTCTCGCACCGCTCATACCTTCCTCTATATTGGTGTGTTTTCACACACCTCGCATAGCTTCCCCTATATCACTGTGTTCTTGGGCACCTCTCATATCTTCCCCTATATTGCGATGTTTTCGTGCACCTCTCATAGTTTCCCTAATATCGCCATGTTTTTGCACACCTTGCATAGCTTCCCCTACTTCGCAGTGTTGTCACGCACCTCTCATAGCTTCCATAATATCGCCATGTTTTTGCGCTCTTCTCATACATTCCCCTACATCGCCATGTTTTCTCGCATCGCTCATACCTTCCTCTGTATTGGTGTGTTTTCACACACCTCGCATAGCTTCCCCTATATCGCTGTGTTCTTGGGCACCCTTCATAGCTTCCCCTATATTGCGATGTTTTCGTGCACCTATCATAGCTTCTCCTAAATCGCTGTGTTTTCGCGCACCTCTCATAGCTTTCATAATATTGCCGTGTTTTCGCTCACTTCCCATAGCTTCCCCTATATCGCCGTGTTTTCGCGCTCTTCTCATACATTCCCCTACGTCGCCATGTTTTCATGCACCGCTCATACCTTCCTCTATATTGGTGTGTTTTCACACACCTCGCATAACTTCCCCTATATCGCTGTGTTCTTGGGCAGCTCTCATAGCTTCCCCTATATTCCGATGTTTTCGTGCATCTCTCATAGCTTCCCTAATATCGCCATGTTTTTGCGCACCTTGCATAGTTTCCCCTACATCGCAGTGTTTTCACGCACCTCTCATAGCTTCCATAATATCGCTATGTTTTCGCGCACCTCGCATAGCTTCCCCTATATCGCTGTGTTCTTGGGCACCTCTCATAGCTTCCCCTATATTGCGATGTTTTCGTGCACCTCTCATAGCTTCTCCTAAATCGCTGTGTTTTTGCGCACCTCTCATAGCTTCCCTAATATCGCCATGTTTTTGCGTACCTTGCATAGCTTCCTCTACATCGCAGTGTTTTCAGGCACCTCTCATGGCTTCCATAATATTGCCGCCTTTTTGCGCACCTTGCATAGCTTCCCCTACATCGCAATGTTTTTGTGTACAACTCATACCTTCTCCTATATCGCCGTGTTTTCACGCAAGTCCCATAGCTTCCTCTATATCGCTGTTTTCTCGCACCTCTCATACCTTCCCCTACATTGCCGTGTTTTCGCGCACCTCTCATACCTTCAACGATATGGCTGTGTTTTCGCGCATGTCCCACACATTCCCATATATTGCTGTGATTTCGCGCACCTCCCATGGCTTCCCCTATATTGCTGTGTTTTTGTGGACCTCTCACCCCTTCTGCTGTATCGAAGTGTTTTTGCACACCTCTCATGGCTTCCCCCAAATCGCTGCTTTTTCGCGCCTCTCATAGTTTCCCCTATATCGCGATGTTTTTGCGCACTGCACATAGCTTCCCCTACATCTCCGTGTCTTCGCGTACCTCTCATACCTTCTCCTGTATCGCTATGTTTTTGCGCAACTTCCATAGCTTCACATATATTGCTGTTTTCGTGCACCTCTCATACCTTCCCCTATATCGCTACGTTTTCGCGCAACTCCCATAGCTTCCCATATATCGCTGTGTTTTCGCACACCTCCCATAGCTTCCCCTATATCGCTGTGTGTTCCCACACCTCCCATTGCTTTCCAATATCGCTGTGTTTTCGCTTACCTCTTATAGCTTCAACTATAATGCTGTGTTTTTGCGCGCGTCCCATAGGTACCTCTATATCGCCATGTTTTCGCGCACCTCTCATACTTTCCCCTATTTCGCTGTGTTTTCTCGCACCTCGCATTGCTTCCCTACATCGCCGTGTTTCTGCGCACCTCTCATATCTTCCCATACATCACGGTGTTATCGCACACCTCTCATAGCTTCCCCTATATCGCTCTATTTTCGCGTAATTCTCATACCTTCCCCTATACCGCTGTGTTTTTGCTCACCTCTCATAGCTACAACTATATTGCCATGTTTTCGCGCAGCTCACGTACCTTCCCCTATAGAGCTGCGTTCTCTTTCACGTCTCATACCTTCCGCTAGTTCGCCGTGTTTTCTCGTACCTCTAATACATTTCCCTACATCGCTGTTTTTTCTGCGCACCTCTCATATCTTCCCCTACATCGCGGTGTTATCGCACACCTCTCATAGATTCCCCTATATCGCTCTATTTTCGCGCATTTCTCATACCTTCCCCTACATCGCTGTGCTTTTCCTCACCTCTCATAGCTGCCACTATATTGCCATGTTTTCGCGCAACTCACATACCTTCCGCTATAGAGCTGCATTCTGTCTCACCTCACATACCTTCCGCTAATTCGTCGACTTTTCGCGTACCTCCGATACATTCCCCTACATCGCTGTGTTTTTGCGCACCTCTCATACCTTCCCCAATATCGACGTGTTTTTGCAGACCTCTCATGCCTTCCCCTATATTGCTGTGTTTCAGCGCACCTCTGATACCTTCCCCTTTATCACTGTTTTTTCACACACCTCCCATAGCTTCCCCTATGTTGCTGTGTTTTCGTGCACCTCTCATCACTTCCTCTGTATCGCTCTGCTTTCACACACCATCCACAGCTTCCCCTACATCGCTGTGCTTTTGTGCACCTCTCATGCCTTCCCCTATATCGCCCTGCTTTCACGCACCTCCCATAGCTTTCCATATATTAGCGTGTTTTTGCGCACCTCTTATACCTTCCCCTATATCACTACGTTTTCGCGCAACTCCCATATATCGTTGTTTTCACACACCTCCCATAGCTTCCCCTATATCGCTGTGTTTTCCCACACCTCCCATTGCTTTCCAATATCATTGTGTTTTCGCGCACCTCTGATACCTTCCCCAATATCGCTGTGTTTTCGCTTACCTCTTATAACTTCCACTATAACGCTGTGTTTTTGCGCGCGTCCCATAACTTCCTGTATATTGCTGTGTTTCCACGCACCTCCCATAGGTACCGCTATATCGCCATGTTTTCGCGCACCTCTCATACTTTCCCCTATTTCGCCGTGTTTTCTCGCACCTCGCATTGCTTCCCTACATCGTCGTGTTTCTGCGCACCTCTCATATCTTCCCCTACATCACGGTGTTATCGCGCAACTCCATAGATTCCACGATATCGCTCTATTTTCGCGCTCTTCTCATACCTTCCCCTATATCGCTGCGCTTTTCCTCACCTCTCATAGCTGCCACTATATTGCCATGTTTTCGCGCAGCTCACATACCTTCCCCTATAGAGCTGCGTTCTGTCTCACCTCACATACCTTCCGCTAATTCGTCGTGTTTTCGCGTACCTCTCATACATTCCCCTACATCGCTGTGTTTTTGCGCACCTCTCATACCTTCCCCTATATCGCCGTGTTTTCGCAGACCTCTCATGCCTTCCCCTATACTGCTGTGTTTCAGTGCACCCCTGATACCTTCTCCTATATCGCTGTTTTTTCACACACCTTTCATACCTTCCCCAATATCACCGTGTTTTCGCGCACATGTCATATCTTCTCCTATATCGCTGTGTCATCAAGCAGCTCTCATAACTTCCCCTATATTGCTCAGTTTTCACGCATCTCCCTTAGCTTCCCCTATGTTGCTGTGCTTTCGTGCACCTCTCATCACTTCCTCTATATCGCTCTGCTTTCACGCACCTCCCATAGCTTCCCCTACATCGCTGGGCTTTTGCGCACCTCTCATGCCTTCCCCTATATTGCCCTGCTTTCACGCACTTCCCATAGCTTCCCATATATCCGTGTGTTTTTGCGCACCTCTCATACCTTCCCCTATATCACTGTGTTCTCCTGCACCTCTCACAGCTTCCCATATATTGAGATGTTTTCACGCACCTCCCATAGGTTCCCCTATATCGCTATGATTTCTCGCAACTCTCATACCTTCCCCTATATCGCTACTTTTTCGCGCTACGCCCATAGCTTCACATATATCGCTGTGTTTTCGCACACCTCCCATAGCTTCCCCTATATCGCTGTGTTTTCCCGCACCTCCCATTACTTTCCAATATCATTGTGTTTTCGTGCACCTCTGATACCTTCCCCAATATCAGTGTTTTCGCTTACTTCCTATAGCTTCCCGTATATCGCGATGTTTTTGCGCACGTCCCATAACTTTCTGTATATTGCTGTGTTTCTGAGCACCTCCCATTGGTTCCCCTATAACGCCATGTTTTTGCGCACCTCTCATACCTTCCCCTATATCGCTATGTTTTCACGCACTTCTCTTAGCTTCCCCATATCGCTGTGTTTTCGCACACCTCCCATAGCTTCCCCTATATCGCTGTGTTTTCCCGCACCTCCCATTGCTTTCCAATATCATTGTGTTTTCGCGCACTTCTGATACCTTCCCCAATATCGCTGTGTTTTCGCTTACCTCTTATAGCTTCCCTTATATCGCGATGTTTTCGTGCACCACTCATATCTTCCACAATATCGCTGTGTTTTTGCGCGCCTCCCATAACTTCCTGTATATTGCTGTGTTCTCGCGCACCTCTCATACATTCCCCTACATCGCCGTGTTTTTGCGCACCTCTCATACCTTCCCCTATATTGCTTTGTTATCATGCACTTCTCATAGCTTCCCCTCTACCGCTGTGTTTTCCTGCACCTCTCATAGCTTCTCATATATTGCGACGTGTTCGTGCACCTCTCATAGCTTCCCCCAAATCACTGTTTTCGCGCACCTCTCTTAGCTTCCCCTATAACGCTGAGTTTTCGCGCACCTCGCATTGCTTCCTTACATCTCTGTGTTTTCACGCACCTCTCATATCTTCTCCTATATCGCCGTGTTCTCACCCACCTCTCATACCTTTCTCCTTTTAGCTGAGTTTTCGCTCATCTATCATACCTACTCCTATATCGCCGTGTTTTTTGTGCACCTCCTATAGCTTCCTCAATATCGCTGTGTTTTCGTGCACCTCTCATACCTTCCCCTATATCACTGTGTTTTCCCGCAACTCCCATTGCTTTCCAATATCACTGTGTTTTCGCACACCTCTGATACCTTCCCCAATATCGTTGTGTTTTCGCTTACCTGTTATAGCTGCCTCTATATCGCGATGTTTTCGCGCACCACTCATATCTTCCACTATATCTCTGTGCTTTTGTGCGCGTCCCATAACTTCCTGTATATTGCTGTGTTTCGGCGCACCTCACATAGGTTCCCCTATATCGCCATGTTTTTGCGCACCTCTCATACCTTCCCCTATATCGCTATGTTTTCGCGCACTTCTCTTAGCTTCCCCATATCGCTGTGTTTTCGCACACCTCCCATAGCTTCCCCTATATCGCTGTGTTTTCCCACACCTCCCATTGCTTTCCAATATCATTGTGTTTTCGCGCACTTCTGATACCTTCCCCAATATCGCTGTGTTTTCGCTTACCTCTTATAGCTTCCCTTATATCGCGATGTTTTCGTGCACCACTCATATCTTCCACAATATCGCTGTGTTTTTGCGCGCCTCCCATAACTTCCTGTATATTGCTGTGTTTCCGCGCACCTCCCATAGGTTCCCCTATATCACCATATTTTCGCGCACCTCTCATACATTCCCCTACATCGCCGTGTTTTTGCGCACCTCTCATACCTTCCCCTATATTGCTTTGTTATCATGCACTTCTCATAGCTTCCCCTCTACCGCTGTGTTTTCCTGCACCTCTCATAGCTTCTCATATATTGCGACGTGTTCGTGCACCTCTCATAGCTTCCCCCAAATCACTGTTTTCGCGCACCTCTCTTAGCTTCCCCTATAACGCTGAGTTTTCGCGCACCTCGCATTGCTTCCTTACATCTCTGTGTTTTCACGCACCTCTCATATCTTCTCCTATATCGCCGTGTTCTCACCCACCTCTCATACCTTTCTCTTTTTAGCTGAGTTTTCGCTCATCTATCATACCTACTCCTATATCGCCGTGTTTTTTGTGCACCTCCTATAGCTTCCTCAATATCGCTGTGTTTTCGTGCACCTCTCATACCTTCCCCTATATCACTGTGTTTTCCCCCAACTCCCATTGCTTTCCAATATCACTGTGTTTTCGCACACCTCTGATACCTTCCCCAATATCGTTGTGTTTTCGCTTACCTGTTATAGCTGCCTCTATATCGCGATGTTTTCGCGCACCACTCATATCTTCCACTATATCTCTGTGCTTTTGTGCGCGTCCCATAACTTCCTGTATATTGCTGTGTTTCGGCGCACCTCACATAGGTTCCCCTATATCGCCATGTTTTTGCGCACCTCTCATACCTTCCCCTATATCGCTATGTTTTCGCGCACTTCTCTTAGCTTCCCCATATCGCTGTGTTTTCGCACACCTCCCATAGCTTCCCCTTTATCGCTGTGTTTTCCCGCACCTCCCATTGCTTTCCAATATCATTGTGTTTTTGCGCACCTCTGATACCTTCCCCAATATCGCTGTGTTTTCGTGCACCACTCATATCTTCCATAATATTGCTGTGTTTCCGTGCACCTCCCATAGGTTCCCGTATATCACCATGTTTTCGCGCACCTCTCATACATTCCCCTATAGCGCTGTTTTCTCGCACCTCTCATAGCTTTCCCAAAATCTCGGTGTTTTCGCGCACCTCTCATACCTTCCCCTATTTCGCTGTGTTTTCACGCACCTCGCATTGCTTCCCTACATCGCCGTGTTTCTGCGCACCTCTCATATCTTCGCCTACATCACGGTGTTATCGCACACCTCTCATAGCTTCCCCTATATCGCTCTATTTTCGCGCACTTCTCATACCTTCCCCTATATCGCTGTTTTTTCACGCACCTCTCATACCTTCCCCAATATCACTGTGTTTTCGCGCACATGTCTTATCTTCTCCTATATCGCTGTGTTATCAAGCAGCTCTCATAACTTCCCCTATATTGCTTAGTTTTCACGCATCTCCCATAGCTTCCCCTATGTTGCAGTGCTTTTGTGCACCTCTCATCACCTCCTCTATATCGCTCTGCTTTCATGCACCTCTCATAGCTTCCCCTACATCGCTGTGCTTTTACCCATCTCTCATGCCTTCCCCTATATCGCCCTGCTTTCATGCACCTCCCATAGCTTCCCATATATCGGCGTGTTTTTACGCACCTCTCATACCTTCCCCTATGTCACTGTGTTATCGTGCACCTCTCATAGCTAACCCTCTGCCGCTGTGTTCTCGTGCACCTCTCATAGTTTCCCATATATTGGGATGTTTTCACGCACCTCCCATAGGTTCCCCTATATTTCTATGTTTTCTTGCACCTCTCATACCTTCCCCTATATCGCTAGGTATTCGCGCAACTCCCATATCTTCCCATATATTACTGTGTTTTTGCACACCTCTGATACCTTCCCCAATATCGCTGTATTTTCGCTTACCTCTTATAGCTTCCCCTATATCGCGATGTTTTCGCACACCACTCATATCTTCCACTATATCACTGTGTTTTTGCGTGCGTCCCATAACTTCCCGTATATTGCTGTGTTTCCACGCACCTCCCATAGGTTCCCCTATCTCGCCATGTTTTCGCGCACCCCTCATATCTTCACACCTATGAGAGGTGTGTTTTTACGCACCTCTCATAGCATTCCCAAAATCCCTGTGTTTTCGCGAACCTCTCATATCTTCTCCTATATCGCCGTGTTTTCACAGACCTCACATAGGTTCCCCGATATCGCTTTATTTTCTCACACCTCTCATGCCTTCCCCTGTATCGCTCTGTTTTCCTGCACCTCCCATACACTCTCATATATCGCTGTGTTTTCGCGCACTTCTCATACCTTCCCCAATATCGCTGTTTGTGCTCGCATCTCATAGCTGCCACTATATAGCCAAGTTTTCGCACCGCTCTCATACCTTCCCCTATATCGCTGTGTTTCCGCACACCTCCCATAGCTTCCCCTATATCGCTGTGTTTTCCCGCACCTCCCATGGCTTCCCAATATCATTGTGTTTTCTTGCACTTCTGATAACTTCCCCAATATCGCTGTGATTTCGCTCACCTCTTATAGCTTCCCCTATAACGCTGTGTTTTCCCGCACCTCCCATGGCTTCCCAATATCATTGTGTTTTCTTGCACTTCTGATAACGTCCCCAATATCGCTGTGATTTCGCTCACCTCTTATAGCTTCCTCTATATTGCCGTGTTTTCGCGCACCTCTCATATCTTCCACTATATCGCTTTGTTTTCGCGCACGTCCCATAACTTCCTGCATATTGCTGTGTTTCCGTGCACCTCCCATAGTTTTGCATATATCGCCGTGGTTTCGCGCACCTCTCATACATTCCCCTACAACGCTGTGTTTTTGCGCACCTCTCATATCTTCCTCTATATCGCTTTGTTATCACACACTTCTCATAGCTTCCCCTCTACCGCTGTGTTCTCGTGCACCTCTCATAGCTTCCCATATATTGCGACGTGTTCATGCAGCTCTCATAGCTTCCCCCAAATTGTTGTGTTTTCGCGCTCCTCTCAAAGCTTCCCCTATAATGCTGTGTTTTCGCGCACCTCGCATTGCTTCCCCTACATCTCTGTGTTTTCGCGCACCTCTCATATCTTCTCCTATATCGCCGTGTTTACACGCACCTCCCATAGCTTCCCCTACATCGCTGTGCTTTTGCACACCTCCCATGTCTTCCCCATATCGCCGTGCATTCATGCGCCTCCCATAGCTTCCCCTATATTGCTGTGTTTTTTCTCACCTCTCATAGCTTTGCCTATATCGCCGTGTTCTCCACGCACCTCTCATACCTTCCCCTTTTTAGCTGAGTTTTCACTCATCTGTCATACCTGCTCCTATATCGTCGTGTTTTTGTGCACCTCCTATAGCTTCTTCTATATCGCTGTTTTCGTGCACCTATCATACCTTCCCCTATATCACTGTGTTTTCCCGCACCTCCTGTTGCTTTCCAATATCATTGTGTTTTCGCGCACCTCTGATACCTTCTCCAATATCGCTGTGTTTTCGCTTACCTCTTATAACTTCCCCTATATCGCGATTTCGTGCACCACTCCTATCTTCCACTATATCGCAGTGTTTTCGCGTGCGTCCCATAACTTCCCATATATTGCTGTGTTTCCATGCACCTCCCATTGGTTCCCCTATCTCGCCATGTTTTCGCGCACCTCTCATACATTCCCATACAGCGCTGTGTTTTTGTGCACCTCTCATAGCTTTCCCAAAATCTCTGTGTTTTCGCGCACCTCTCATATCTTCTCCTATATCGCTCTGTTTTCACACACCTCCCATAGGTTCCCAAATATTGCTGTATTTTCTTGCACTTCTCATGCCTTCTCCTATATTGCTCTGTTTTTCTGCACCTCCCATAGACTCCCTTATCTTGCTGTGTTTTCGCGCACTTCTCATACCTTCCCCTATATCGCTGTGTTTCCGCACACCTCCCATAGCTTCCCCTATATTGCTGTGTTTTCCGGCACCTCCCATGGCTTCCCAATATCATTTTGTTTTCGTTCACTTCTGATACCTTCCCGAATATCGCTGTGATTTTGCTCACCTCTTATAGCTTCCTCTACATCGCTGTGTGTTCGGGCACGTCCCATAACTTCCCGTATAGTGTTGTGTTTCCGTGCACCTCTCCTAGCTTCGTATATATCGCCGTGGTTTCTCGCACCTCTCAGACATTCCCCTACATCGCCCTGTTTTTGCGCACCTCTCATACCTTCCCCTATATCGCTTTGTTATCACGAACTTCTCATAGCTTCCCCTCTACCGCTGTGTTCTCGTGCACCTCTCATAGCTTCCCATATATTGCAACGTGTTCGTGCACCTCTCATATCTTCTCCTATATCGCCATGTTTTCACGCGCTTTCCCATAGCTTCCCAGTTATCGCTGTGTTTTTGCGCACCTCTCATTCCTTCCCCTGTATCGCTGTGTTTTTGCGCACCTCCCATAGCTTCCCCTGTATCGCTGTGTTTTTGCTCACCTCTCATAGCTTTGCCTATATCGCCGTGTTCTCACGCACCTCTCATACATTCCCCTTTTTAGCTGAGTTTTTGCTCATCTGTCATACCTACTCCTATATCGCCGTGTTTTTGTGCACCTCCTATAGCTTCCTCTATATCGCAGTTTTCGTGCACCTCTCATTCCTTCCCCTATATCACTGTGTTTTCACGCACATCGCGTACCGTCCCCTATATCGCTGCTTTTTCACGCACCTCTCATTGCTTCCGCTATATCGCTGTGTTTTCACGCACCTCTCATATATTCGCCAATAGCGCTGTGTTTACACGCACCTCTCGTAGCTTTCCCAATATCGATGTGTTTTCGTGCACCTCTCATTGCTTCCCCCATATCACTGTCTTTTCGCAGACCTCTCATAACTGCTCTGTTTTAGTGCACCTCTCATACCCTCCGCTATGTCGCTGTGTTTTGACGCACCTCCCATAGCTTCCCATATATCACAGTGTTTTCACACACCTCCCATAGCTTCCGCTATATCGCTGTGTTTTCCCGCACCTCCCATTGCTTTCGAATATCACTGTGTTTTCGCGCTCCTCTGATACCTTCCCCAATATCACTGGTTTTTGCTCACCTCCTATAGCTTCCCCTATATCGCCATGTTTTCGCGCACCACTCATATCTTCCACTATATCGCAGTGTTTTTGCGCGCGTCCCATAAATTCCCGTATATTGCTGTGTTTCCGCATAACCCAGAGTTTCCCATATATCGCCGTGCTTTCGCGCACCTCCCATAGGTTCCCATAGATCACCATGTTTTCTCTCACCTCTCATACCTTCCCCTATATCGATGTGTTTTCATGCACCCCTCATCCCTTCTGTTATATCGCTGTGATTTTGCGCGCCTCCCAGAACTTCCCCTATATCGCTGCGTTTTCTCTCAACTCTCATACCTTCCCCTATATCGCCGTGTTTTCGCAGACCTCTCATGCCTTCCCCTATATTGCTGTCTTTTAGCGCACCTCTGATACCTTCCCTTATATCCCTGTTTTTTCATGCACCTCCCATAGCTTCCCATATATCGCCGTGTTTTTGCGCACCTCTCATACTTTCCCCTATATCACTGTGTTATCGAGCACCTCTCATAGCTAACCCTCTACCGCTGTGATCTCGTGCACCTCTCATAGCTTCCCCTATATTGCGATGTTTTCATGCACCTCCCATAGATTCCCCTATATCGCTATGTTTTCTCGCACCTCTCATACCTTCCCCTATATCGCTATGTTTTTGCGCAACTCCCATAGCTTCCCATATATCGCTGTGTTTCCGCACACCTCCCATAGCTTCCCCAAGATCGCTGTGTTTTCCCGCACCTCCCATAGCTTCCCAATATCATTGTGTTTTTGTTCACCTCTGAGACCTTCCCCGATATCACTGGTTTTTGCTCACCTCCTATAGCTTCCCCTATATCGCCATGTTTTCGTGCACCACTCATATCTTCCACTATATCGCTGAGTTTTCTCGCGCGTCCCATAACTTCCCGTATATCGCTGTGTTTACGCGCACCTCCCAGAGTTTCCCATATATCGCCGTGCTTTCACGCACCTCCCATAGGTTACCATATATCACCATGTTTTCGTGCACCTCTCATACATTCCCCTATAGTGCTGTGTTTTCACGCACCTCTCATAGCTTTCCTAAGATCTCTGTGTTTTAGCACACCTCTCCTACATTCCAGTATATCAGTGTTTTTGCTCACCTCTCATAGCTGCCACTATATCGCCGTGTTTTCACGCAGCTCTCATACCTTCCCCTTTCGAGCTGTGTTTTCTCTCACCTCTCATACCTTCCCCATAGAGCTGCGTTTTCTCTCACCTCTCATACCTTCCCCTATATCGCCGTTTTTGCGTACATCTCATACATTCCCCTACATCGCTGTGTTTTTGCGCACTTCTCATTCTTTCCCCTATATCGCCTGTTTTCGCAGACCTCTCGTGCCTTCCCCTATATTGCTGTGTTTTAGCACACCTTCCATATCTTCCCCTGTGTCACTGTGCTCTCGTGCACCTCTCATCACTTCCCCTATATCGCTCTGCTTTCGCGCACCTTCCATAGCTTCCCCTACATCGCAGTGTTTTAGGGCACCTCTCATAACTTCCCCTTTCTTGCCCTGTTTGCACTTGACTCCCATAGCTTCCCATATATCGCCGTGCTTTCGCGCACCTCTCGTAGCTTCCCATATATTGCGACTTTTTTCGCACACCTCTCATAGCTTCCCCCAAATCGCTGTGTTTTCGCACACCTCTCATAGCTTTCCCTACATTACTGTGTTCTCGCGTACCTCTCATACCATCTCCTATATTACCATGTTTTGACGCACCTCCCATCGCTTCCCCTATATCGCTGAATTTTCTCGTACCTCTCATGCCTTCCCCTATATCGCTTTGTTTTCGCGCACTTCTCATAGATTTCCCTATAACTCTGTTTTCGCGCATCTCTCATACCTTCCACTATATCACTGTGTTTTCGCGCACCAATCGTAGCTTCCCCAATATCGCTGTGTTTTCATGCACATCCCATAGCTTGCCCTATATCGCTCTGTTTTCGCTCACCTCTCATAGATTTCCCTATAACTCTGTCTTCACGCAACTCTCATACCTTCCACTATATCACTGTGTTTTCGCGCACCAATCGTAGCTTCCCCAATATCGCTGTGTTTTCATGCACATCCCATAGGTTGCCCTATATCGCTGTGTTTTCACGCACCTCTCATCCCTTCCCCTTTACGCTGTGGTTTTGCGCCCTTCCCGTTAGCTTCTCCTGTTTCGTTGTGTTTTCGCTCACCTCCCATAGCTTCCCTTATATCGCTGTGTTTTCGCGCTCTTCCCATACATTCCTCTACATCGCCATGTTTTCTCGCACCGCTCATACCTTCCTCTATATTGGTGTGTTTTCACGCACCTCGCATAGCTTCCCCTATATCGCTTTGTTCTTGGGCACCTCTCATAGCTTCCCCTATATTGCGATGTTTTCGTGCACCTCTCATAGCTTCCATAATATCGCCATGTTTTTGCGCACCTCGCATAGCTTCCCCTATATTGCCGTGTTTTTGCGCTCTTCTCATACATTCCCCTACATCGCCATGTTTTCTCGCATGGCTCATACCTTCCTCTATATCGGTGTGTTTTCACACACCTCGCATAGCTTCCCCTATATCGCTGTGTTCTTGGGCACCTTTCATAGCTTCCTATATATTGCAATGTTTTCGTGCACCTCTCATAGCTAACCCTCTACCGCTGTGTTCTCGTGCACCTCTCATAGCTTCCCATATATTGAGATGTTTTCACGCACCTCCCATAGCTTCCCCTGTATCACTGTGTTTTCGCACACCTCCCATAGCTTCCCCTATATCGCAGTTTTACCTGCAGCTCCCATAGCTTTCCAATATCATTGTGTTTCTGATACCTTCCCCAATATCGCTGTGTTTTCGCTCACCTCTTATAGCTTCCCCTATATCGCGATGTTTACACGCATCACTCATATCTTCCACTATATCGCTGTGTTTTTGCACGCATCCCATAACTTCCTGCATATTGCTTTGTTTCCGCGCACCTCCCATAGGTTACCTTATATCACCATAGCTTTCCCAAAATCTCTGTGTTTTCGCGCACCTCTCATAGCTTTCCCAAAATCTCTGTGTTTTCGCGCACCTCTCCTACATTCCACTATATCGCTGTGTTTTACTCAGCTCTCATAGCTGCCACTATATTGCCATGTTTTCGTGCAGCTCTCATACCTTCCCCTACAGAGCTGCATTCTGTCTCACCTCTCATTCCTTCGGCTAATTCGCCGTGTTTTCGCGTTCCTCTCATACCTTCCCCTATATCACTGTGTTATCGTGCACCTCTGATAGCTAACCCTCTACCGCACGTCCCATAACTTCCTGTATATTGCCGTGTTTTCGCAGACCTCTCATGCTTTCCCCTATATTGCTGTGTTTCAGCGCACCTCTGATACCTTCCCCTATATCGCTGTTTTTTCAAACACCTCCCATAGCTTCCCCTACATCGCTGTGCTTTTGCGCACCTCCCATAGCTTCCCATATATCGCCATGTTTTTGTGCACCTCTCATACCTTCCCCTATATCACTGTGTTATCGTGCACCTCTCATAGTTAACCCTCTACCGCGCGTCCCATAACTTCCTGCATATTGCTGTGTTTCCGCGCACCTCCCATAGGTTCCCCTATATCGCCATGTTATCGCACCTCTCATACATTCCCCTATAGCGCGGTTTTCGCGCACCTCTCATAGCTTTCCCAAAATCTCTGTGTTTTCGCTCACCTCTCTTACATTCCACTATATCGCTGTGTTTTCGCAGACCTCTCATGCCTTCCCCTATATTGCTGTGTTTCAGCGCACCTCTGATACCTTCCCATATATCGCTGTTTTTTCACACACCTCCCATAGCTTCCCCTATGTCGCTGTGCTTTTCCGCACCTCCCATAGCTTCCCATATATCGCCATGTTTTTGCGACCCTCTCATACCTTCCCCTATATCACTGTGTTATCGTGCACCTCTGATAGCTAACCCTCTACCGCACGTCCCATAACTTCCTGTATATTGCCGTGTTTCTGCGCACCTCCCATAGGTTCCCCTATATCGCCATGTTTTTGCGCACCTCTCATACATTCCCCTATAGCGCTGTTTTCGCGCACCTCTCATAGCTTTCCCAAAATCTCTGTGTTTTCGCTCACCTCTCCTACATTCTACTATATCGCTGTGTTTTTGCTCACCTCTCATAGCTGCCACTACATCGCGGTGTTTTCGCGCACCCCTCATACCTTTCCCATATCTCTTTATTATCACGCACTTCTCATAGCTTCCCCTCTACCGTTGTGTTCTCGTGCACCTCTCATAACTTCCCATATATTGCGACGTGTTCGTGCACCTCTCATAGCTTCCCCCAAATCGCTGTGTTTTCACACACCTCTCATAGCTTCCCCTATAATGCTGTGTTTTCGCGCACCTCGCATCGCTTCCCCTACATCTCTGTTTTTTCGCGCACCTCCCATATCTTCTCCTATATCGCTGTGTTTTCACACGCTTCCCATAGCTTCCCAGTTATCGCTGTATTTTTGCGCACCTCTCATTCCTTTCCCTGTATCACTGTGTTTTCCCGCTACTCCCATTGCTTTCCAATATCATTGTGTTTTCGCACACCTCTGATACCTTCCCCAATATCATTGTGTTTTCACTTACCTCTTATAGCTTCCCCTATATCGCGATGTTTTCGCTCACCACTCATATCTTCCACTATATCACTGTGTTTTTGCTCATTTCTCATAGCTTTGCCTATATCGCCGTGTTCTCACGCACCTCTCATACCTTCCCCTTTTTAGCTGAGTTTTCGTTCATCTGTCATACCTACTCCTATATCGCCGTGTTTTTGTGCACCTCCTATAGCTTCCTCAATATCGCTGTGTTTTCGTGCACCTCTCATACCTTCCCCTATATCACTGTGTTTTCCCGCAACTCCCATTGCTTTCCAATATCATTGTGTTTTCGCGCACCTCTGATACCTTCCCCAATATCACTGTGTTTTCGCTTACCTCTTATAGCTTCCCCTATATCGCGATGTTTTCGCTCACCACTCATATCTTCTACTATGTCGCTGTGGTTTTGCGTGCGTCCCATAACGTCCTGTACATTGCTGTGTTTCCGCGCACCTCCCATAGGTTCCCCTATATTGCCATGTTTTCGCGCACCTCTCATAGCTTTTCCAAATCTCTGTGTTTTCGTGCACCTCTCCTACATTCCACTATATCGCTATGTTTTTGCGCACTTCTCTTAGATTCCCCATATCGATGTGTTTTCGTGCACCCCTCATACCTTCCCCTATTTCGCTGTGTTTTCACGCACCTCGCATTGCTTCCCTTACATCGCCGTGTTTCTGCGCACCTCTCATATCTTCCCCTATATCGCGGTGTTATCGCACACGTCTCATAGCTTCCCATATATCGCTCTATTTTCGCGCACTTCTCATACTTTCCCCTATATCGCTGTGTTTTTGCTCACCTCTCATAGCTGCCACAATATTGCCATGTTTTCGCGCAGTTCTCATACCTTCCCCTATAGAGCTGCATTCTGTCTCACCTCTCATACCTTCCGCTAGTTCGCCGTGTTTTCGCGTACCCTTCTACATTCCCCTACATCGCTGTGTTTTTGTGCACCTCTCATACCTTCCCCTATATCACCGTGTTTTCGCAGACCTCTCATGCCTTCCCCTATATTGTTGTGTTTCAGCGCACCTCTGATACCTTCCCCTATATCGCTGTTTTTTCACACACCTCTCATACCTTCCACAATATCACCATGTTTTCGCGCACATGTCATATCTTCTCCTATATCGCTGAGTTATCAAGCAGCTCTCATAACTTCCCCTATATTGCTCAGTTTTCACGCATCTCCCATAGCTTCCCATATGTTGCTGTGCTTTCGTGCACCTCTCATGCCTTCCCCTATATCGCCCTGCTTTCACACACCTCCCATAGCTTCCCCTACATCGTTGTTTTCGCACACGTCCCATAACTTCCCGTATATCGCTGTGTTTTCGCACACCTCCCATAGCTTCCCCTATATCGCTGTGTTTTCCCGCAACTCCCATTGCTTTCCACTATCGCCGTGTTTTTGCGCACCTCTCACACCTTCCCTATATCACTGCGTTATCGTGCACCTCTCATAGCTAACCCTCTACTGCTGTGTGCTCGTGCACCTCTCATAGCTTCCCATATATTGAGATGTTTTCACGCACCTCCAATAGGTTCCCCTATATCGCTATGTTTTCTCACACCTCTCATACCTTCCCATATATCGCTGTGTTTTTGCGCACCTCTCACACCTTCCCCTATATCACTGTGTTATCGTGCACCTCTCATAGCTAACCCTCTACCGCTGTGTTCTCTTGCACCCCTCATAGCTTCCCATATATTGAAATGTTTTCACGCACCTCCCATAGGTTCCCCAATATCGCTGTATTTTCTCGCACCTCTCATACCTTCCCCTATATCGCTGTGTTTTCGCACACCTCCCATAGCTTCCCCTATATCGCTGTGCTTTTCCGCACCTCTCATGGCTTCCCAATATCCTTGTGTTTTCTTGCACTTCTGATACCTTCCCCTATATCACTGTCATTTCGCTCACCTCTTATAGCTTCCTGTACATCGCCGTGTTTTCGCGCACGTCCCATAACTTCCCGTATATCGCTGTGTTTTCGCACACCTCCCATAGCTTCCCCTATATCGCTGTGTTTTCCCGCAACTCCCATTGCTTTCCAATATCATCGTGTTTTCGCGCACCCATGATACCTTCCCCAATATCGCTGTGTTTTCGCTTACCTCTTATAGCTTCCCCATATCGCGATGTTTTCGCGCACCACTCATATCTTTCACGATATCGCTGTGTTTTTGAGCGCCTCCCATAACTTCCTGTATATTGCTGTGTTTCCGCGCACCTCCCATAGGTTCCCCTATAGTGCTGTTTTCGCGCACCTCTCATACATTCCCCTATAGTGCTGTTTTCGCGCACCTCTCATAGCTTTCCCAAGATCTCTGTGTTTTCGTGCACCTCTCATATCTTCTCCTATTTCGCCGTATTTTCAGGCACATCAGACAGGTTCCCCAATATCGCTGTACTTTCTCGCACCTCTCATACCTTCCCCTATATCGCTGTGTTTTTGCTCACCTCCCATAGCTGCCACTATATTGCCATGTTTTCGTGCAGCTCTCATACCTTCATCTATAGAGCTGCGTTCTGTCTCACCTCTCATACCTTCTGCTAATTCGCCGTGTTTTCGCGTACCTCTCATACATTCCCCTGCATCACTGTGTTTTTGCGCACCTCTGATACCTTCCCCTATATTGCTGTTTTTTCACGCACCTCCCATAGCTTCCCCCATGTTGCTGTGCTTTCGTGCACCTCTCATCACTTCCTCTATATCACTCTGCTTTCGCGCACCTCCTTTAGCTTCCCCTACATCGTTGTGCTTTTGCGCACCTCTCATGCCTTCCTCTATATCGCCCTGCTTTCACACAGCTCCCATAGCTTCCCATATATCGCCGTGTTTTTGCGCACCTCTCACACCTTCCCCTATATCACTGCGTTATCGTGCACCTCTCATAGCTAACCCTCTACCGCTGTGTGCTCGTGCACCTCTCATAGCTTCCCATATATTGAGATGTTTTCACGCACCTCCAATAGGTTCCCCTATATCGCTATGTTTTCTCACACCTCTCATACCTTCCCATATATCGCTGTGTTTTCGCACACCTCCCATAGCATCCCCTATATCATTGTGTTTTCCCGCACCTCCCATTGCTTTCCAATATCATTGTGTTTTCGCACACCTCTGATACCTTCCCCACTATCGCCGTGTTTTTGCGCACCTCTCACACCTTCCCTATATCACTGCGTTATCGTGCACCTCTCATAGCTAACCCTCTACTGCTGTGTGCTCGTGCACCTCTCATAGCTTCCCATATATTGAGATGTTTTCACGCACCTCCAATAGGTTCCCCTATATCGCTATGTTTTCTCACACCTCTCATACCTTCCCATATATCGCTGTGTTTTTGCGCACCTCTCACACCTTCCCCTATATCACTGTGTTATCGTGCACCTCTCATAGCTAACCCTCTACCGCTGTGTTCTCTTGCACCCCTCATAGCTTCCCATATATTGAAATGTTTTCACGCACCTCCCATAGGTTCCCCAATATCGCTGTATTTTCTCGCACCTCTCATACCTTCCCCTATATCGCTGTGTTTTCGCACACCTCCCATAGCTTCCCCTATATCGCTGTGCTTTTCCGCACCTCTCATGGCTTCCCAATATCCTTGTGTTTTCTTGCACTTCTGATACCTTCCCCTATATCACTGTCATTTCGCTCACCTCTTATAGCTTCCTGTACATCGCCGTGTTTTCGCGCACGTCCCATAACTTCCCGTATATCGCTGTGTTTTCGCACACCTCCCATAGCTTCCCCTATATCGCTGTGTTTTCCCGCAACTCCCATTGCTTTCCAATATCATCGTGTTTTCGCGCACCCATGATACCTTCCCCAATATCGCTGTGTTTTCGCTTACCTCTTATAGCTTCCCCATATCGCGATGTTTTCGCGCACCACTCATATCTTTCACGATATCGCTGTGTTTTTGAGCGCCTCCCATAACTTCCTGTATATTGCTGTGTTTCCGCGCACCTCCCATAGGTTCCCCTATAGTGCTGTTTTCGCGCACCTCTCATACATTCCCCTATAGTGCTGTTTTCGCGCACCTCTCATAGCTTTCCCAAAATCTCTGTGTTTTCGCGCACCTCTCCTACATTCCACTATATCACCATGTTTTCGCGCACATGTCATATCTTCTCCTATATCGCTGTGTTATCAAGCAGCTCTCATAACTTCCCCTATATTGCTCAGTTTTCACGCATCTCCCATAGCTTCCCATATGTTGCTGTGCTTTCGTGCACCTCTCATGCCTTCCCCTATATCGCCCTGCTTTCACACACCTCCCATAGCTTCCCGTACATCGCTGTGCTTTTGCGCACCTCTCATACCTTCCCCTATATCACTGTGTTATTGTGCACCTCTCATAGCTAACCCTCTACCGCTGTGTTCTCGTGCGCCTCTCATAGCTTTCCATATATTGAGATGTTTTAACGCACCTCCCATAGGTTCCCCTATATCGCTACGTTTTCGCGCAACTCCCATAGCTTCCCATATATCGCTGTGTTTTCGCACACCTCCCATCGCTTCCCCTATAACGCGGTGTTTTCCCGCACCTCCCATTGTTTTCCAATATCATTGTGTTTTCGTGCACCTCTGATACCTTCCCCAGTATAGCTGTGTTTTCGCTTACATCTTATAGTTTCCCCTATATCGCGATGTTTTCGCGCACCACTCATATCTTCCACTAATCGCTGTGTTTTCGTGTGCGTCCCGTAACTTCCCGTATATTGCTGTGTTTCCGCGCACCTCCCATAGGTTCCCCTATATCGCCATGTTTTCGCGCACCTCTCATACATTCCCCTATAGCGCTGTTTTCGCGCACTTCTCTTAGCTTCCCCATATCGATGTGTTTTCGCACACTTCTCATACCTTCCCCTATTTTGCTGTGTTTTCGCGCACCTCGCATTGCTTCCCCTACATCGCCGTTTTTCTGCGCACCTCTCATATCTTCCCCTACATTGCGGTGTTATCGCGCACCTCCCTTAGCGTCCCCTTCATGGCTGTGCTTTTGCGCATCTCTCATGCCTTCCCCTATATCGCCCTGCTTTCACGCACCTCCCATAGCTTCCCATATATCGGTGTGTTTTTGCGCACCTCTCATACCTTCCCCTATATCACTGTGTTCTCGTGCACCTCTCATAGCTTCCCATATATTGAGATGCTTTCACACACCTCCCATAGGTTCCCCTATATCGCTATGTTTTCTCGCACCTCTCATACCTTCCCCTATTTCGCTACGTTTTCGCGCAACTCCCATAGCTTCCCATATATCGCTATGTTTTCGCAAACCTCCCATAGCTTCCCCCATACCGATGTGTTTTCCCGGACCTCCCATTGCTTTCCAATATCGCTGTGTTTTCGCTTACCACTTATAGCTTCCCCTATATTACGATGTTTTCACGCACCACTCATATCTTCCACTATATCACTGTGTTTTTGCGTGCGCCCTGTAACTTTCCGTATATTTCTGTGTTTCCGCACACCTCCCATAGGTTTCCCTATCTCGCCATGTTTTCGTGCATCTCTCATACATCCCCTATAGCGCTGTGTTTTTGCGCATCTCTCATAGCTTTCCCAAGATCTCTGTGTTTTCGTGCACCTCTCATATCTTCTCCTATTTCGCCGTATTTTCAGGCACATCAGACAGGTTCCCCAATATCGCTGTACTTTCTCGCACCTCTCATACCTTCCCCTATATCGCTGTGTTTTTGCTCACCTCCCATAGCTGCCACTATATTGCCATGTTTTCGTGCAGCTCTCATACCTTCATCTATAGAGCTGCGTTCTGTCTCACCTCTCATACCTTCTGCTAATTCGCCGTGTTTTCGCGTACCTCTCATACATTCCCCTGCATCACTGTGTTTTTGCGCACCTCTGATACCTTCCCCTATATTGCTGTTTTTTCACGCACCTCCCATAGCTTCCCCCATGTTGCTGTGCTTTCGTGCACCTCTCATCACTTCCTCTATATCACTCTGCTTTCGCGCACCTCCTTTAGCTTCCCCTACATCGTTGTGCTTTTGCGCACCTCTCATGCCTTCCTCTATATCGCCCTGCTTTCACACAGCTCCCATAGCTTCCCATATATCGCCGTGTTTTTGCGCACCTCTCACACCTTCCCCTATATCACTGCGTTATCGTGCACCTCTCATAGCTAACCCTCTACCGCTGTGTGCTCGTGCACCTCTCATAGCTTCCCATATATTGAGATGTTTTCACGCACCTCCAATAGGTTCCCCTATATCGCTATGTTTTCTCACACCTCTCATACCTTCCCATATATCGCTGTGTTTTCGCACACCTCCCATAGCATCCCCTATATCATTGTGTTTTCCCGCACCTCCCATTGCTTTCCAATATCATTGTGTTTTCGCACACCTCTGATACCTTCCCCACTATCGCCGTGTTTTTGCGCACCTCTCACACCTTCCCTATATCACTGCGTTATCGTGCACCTCTCATAGCTAACCCTCTACTGCTGTGTGCTCGTGCACCTCTCATAGCTTCCCATATATTGAGATGTTTTCACGCACCTCCAATAGGTTCCCCTATATCGCTATGTTTTCTCACACCTCTCATACCTTCCCATATATCGCTGTGTTTTTGCGCACCTCTCACACCTTCCCCTATATCACTGTGTTATCGTGCACCTCTCATAGCTAACCCTCTACCGCTGTGTTCTCTTGCACCCCTCATAGCTTCCCATATATTGAAATGTTTTCACGCACCTCCCATAGGTTCCCCAATATCGCTGTATTTTCTCGCACCTCTCATACCTTCCCCTATATCGCTGTGTTTTCGCACACCTCCCATAGCTTCCCCTATATCGCTGTGCTTTTCCGCACCTCTCATGGCTTCCCAATATCCTTGTGTTTTCTTGCACTTCTGATACCTTCCCCTATATCACTGTCATTTCGCTCACCTCTTATAGCTTCCTGTACATCGCCGTGTTTTCGCGCACGTCCCATAACTTTCCGTATATTGCTGTGTTTCCGTGCACCTCCCATAGCCTTGCATATATCGCCGTGGTTTCGCGCATCTCTCATACATTTCCCTACATCGCCGTGTTTTTGCGTACCTCTCATACCTTCCCCTATATCGCTTTGTTATCAAGCACTTCTCATAGCTTCCCCTCTACCGTTGTGTTCTCCTGCACCTCTCATAGCTTCCCATATATTGCGACATGTTCGTGCACCTCTCATAGCTTCCCCCAAATCGCTGTTTTCACCCACCTCTCATAGCTTCCCCTATAACGCTGTGCTTTTGCGCACCTCGCATTGCTTCCCTACATCTCTGTGTTTTCGCGCACCTCTCATATCTTCTCCTATATCGCCGTGTTTTCACGCACCTCCCATAGCTTCCCAGTTATCGCTGTGTTATTGCTCACCTCTCATTCCTTCCCCTGTATCACTGTGTTTTCGCACACATCCCATAGCTTCCCCTATATCGCTGTGCTTTTTGCTCATCTCTCATAGCTTTGCCTATATCGCTGTGTTCTCACGCACCTCTCATACCTTCCCCTTTTTAGCTGAGTTTTCACTCATCTGTCATACCTACCCCTATATCGCCGTGTTTTTGTGCACCTCCTATAGATTCCTCAATATCGCTGTGTTTTTGTGCACCTCTCATACCTTCCCCTATATCACTGTGTTTTCCCGCTACTCCCATTGCTTTCCAATATCATTGTGTTTTCGCACATCTCTGATACCTTCCCCAATATCATTGTGTTTTCACTTACCTCTTATAGCTTCCCCTATATCGCGATGTTTTCGCTCACCACTCATATCTTCCACTATATCACTGTGTTTTTGCGCGCGTCCCATAACTTCCTGTATATTGCTGTGTTTCTGCGCACCTCCTATTGTTTTCCAATATCATTGTGTTTTCGTGCACCTCTGATACCTTCCCCAGTATAGCTGTGTTTTCGCTTACATCTTATAGTTTCCCCTATATCGCGATGTTTTTGCGCACCACTCATATCTTCCACTAATCGCTGTGTTTTCGTGTGCGTCCCGTAACTTCCCGTATATTGCTGTGTTTCCGCGCACCTCCCATAGGTTCCCCTATATCGCCATGTTTTCGCGCACCTCTCATACATTCCCCTATAGCGCTGTTTTCGCGCACTTCTCTTAGCTTCCCCATATCAATGTGTTTTCGCGCAACTCTCAAACCTTCCCCTACATCGCCGTGTTTCTGCGCACCTCTCATATCTTCCCCTACATTGCGGTGTTATCGCACACCTCCCTTAGCGTCCCCTACATCGCTGTGCTTTTGCGCACCTCTCATGCATTCCCCTATATCGCACTGCTTTCACGCACCTCCCATAGCTTCCCATATATCGCCGTGTTTTTGCACACCTCTCATACCTTCCCCTATATCACTGTGTTATCGTGCACCTCTCATAGCTTCCCATATATTGAAATGTTTTCGAGCACCTCCCATAGGTTCCCCAATATCGCTGTATTTTCTCGCACCTCTCATGCCTTCCTCTATATCGCTCTGTTTTCCTGCACCTTGCATAGACTCCCATATATTGCTGTGTTTTCGCGCACTTCTCATATCTTCCCCTATATCGCTGTGTTTTTGCTCACCTCTCATAGCTGCCACTATATAGCTGAGTTTTCGCACCGCTCTCATACCTTTCCCTATATCGCTGTGTTTTCGCACACCTCCCATAGCTTCCCCTATATCGCTGTGCTTTTCCGCACCTCCCATGGCTTCCCAATATCATTGTGTTTTCGTGCACTTCTGATACCTTCCCCTATATCACTGTCATTTCGCTCACCTCTTATAGCTTCCTCTACATCGCCGTGTTTTCGCGCACCTCTCATATCTTCCACTATATCGCTGTGTTTTCGCGCACGTCCCATAAATTCCCGTATATTGCTGTGTTTCCGTGCACCTCCCATAGCCTTGCATATATCGCCGTGGTTGTTTCGCGCACCTCTCATACATTTCCCTACATCGCCGTGTTTTTGCGCACCTCTCATACCTTCCCCTATATTGCTTTGTTATCACGCACTTCTCATAGCTTCCCCTCTACCGTTGTGTTCTCGTGCACCTCTCATAGCTTCCCATATATTGCGACGTGTTCGTGCACCTCTCATAGCTTCCCCCAAATCGCTGTTTTCACGCACCTCTCATAGCTTCCCCTATAACGCTGTGTTTTCGCGCACCTCGCATTGCTTCCCTACATCTCTGTGTTTTCGCGCACCTCTCATATTTCCTCCTATATCGCCGTGTTTTCACGCACCTCCCATAGCTTCCCAGTTATCGCTGTGTTTTTGCTCACCTCTCATTCCTTCCCCTGTATCACTGTGTTTTCACTCATCTCCCATAGGTTCCCCTATATCGCCATGTTTTTGCGCACCTCTCATACATTCCCCTATAGCGCTGTTTTTGTGCATTTCTCTTAGCTTCCCCATATCGATGTGTTTTCGCGCACCTCTCATACCTTCCCCTATTTCGCTGTGTTTTCACGCACCTCGCATTGCTTCCCCTACATTGCCCTGTTTCTGCGCACCTCTCATATCTTCCCATACATCGTGGTGTTATCGCACACATCTCATAACTTCCCCTATATCGCTCTATTTTAGCGCACTTCTCATACCTTCCCCTATATCGCTGTGTTTTTGCTCACCTCTGATAGCTGCCACTATATTGCCGTTTTCGCGCAGCTCTCATAGCTTCCCATATAGAACTGCGTTCTGTCTCACCTTTCATACCTTCCGCTAATTCGCCGTGTTTTCGCGTACCTCTCATACATTCTCCTGCATCGCTGTGTTTTTGCGCACCTCTGATACCTTCCGCTATATCGCTGTTTTTTCACACACCTCCCATAGCTTCCCCCATGTTGCTGTGCTTTCGTGCACCTCTCACTTCCTCTATATCGCTCTGCTTTCACGCACCTCCCATAGCTTCCCCTACATCGCTGTGCTTTTGCGCACCTCTCATACCTTCCCCTATATCACTGTGTTATCGTGCACCCCTCATAGCTTCCCATATATTGAAATGTTTTCACGCACCTCCCACAGGTTCCCCAATATCGCTGTATTTTCTCGCACCTCTCATGCCTTCCCCTATATCGCTCTGTTTTACTGCACCTTGCATAGACTCTCATATATCGCTGTGTTTTCGCGCACTTCTCATACCTTCCCCTATATCGCTGTGTTTTCGCACACCTCCCATAGCTTCCCCTATATCGCTGTGCTTTTCCGCACCTCCCATGGCTTCCCAATATCATTGTGTTTTCGTGCACTTCTGATACCTTCCCCTATATCACTGTCATTTCGCTCACCTCTTATAGCTTCCTCTACATCGCAGTGTTTTCGCGCACGTCCCATAAATTCCCGTATATTGCTGTGTTTCCGTGCACCTCCCATAGCCTTGCATATATCGCCGTGGTTTCGCGCACCTCTCATACATTTCCCTACATCGCCGTGTTTTTGCGCACCTCTCATACCTTCCCCTATATTGCTTTGTTATCACGCACTTCTCATAGCTTCCCCTCTACCGTTGTGTTCTCCTGCACCTCTCATAGCTTCCCATATATTGCGACGTGTTCGTGCACCTCTCATAGCTTCCCCCAAATCGCTGTTTTCACGCACCTCTCATAGCTTCCCCTATAACGCTGTGTTTTCGCGCACCTCGCATAGCTTCCCCTACATCTCTGTGTTTTCGCGCACCTCTCATATCTTCTCCTATATTGCCGTGTTTTCACACACCTCCCATAGCTTCCCAGTTATCGCTGTGCTTTTCCGCACCTCCCATGGCTTCCCAATATCATTGTGTTTTCGTGCACTTCTGATACCTTCCCCTATATCACTGTCATTTCGCTCACCTCTTATAGCTTCCTCTACATCGCCGTGTTTTCGCGCACCTCTCATATCTTCCACTATATCGCTGTGTTTTCGCGCACGTCCCATAAATTCCCGTATATTGCTGTGTTTCCGTGCACCTCCCATAGCCTTGCATATATCGCCGTGGTTGTTTCGCGCACCTCTCATACATTTCCCTACATCGCCGTGTTTTTGCGCACCTCTCATACCTTCCCCTATATTGCTTTGTTATCACGCACTTCTCATAGCTTCCCCTCTACCGTTGTGTTCTCGTGCACCTCTCATAGCTTCCCATATATTGCGACGTGTTCGTGCACCTCTCATAGCTTCCCCCAAATCGCTGTTTTCACGCACCTCTCATAGCTTCCCCTATAACGCTGTGTTTTCGCGCACCTCGCATTGCTTCCCTACATCTCTGTGTTTTCGCGCACCTCTCATATTTCCTCCTATATCGCCGTGTTTTCACGCACCTCCCATAGCTTCCCAGTTATCGCTGTGTTTTTGCTCACCTCTCATTCCTTCCCCTGTATCACTGTGTTTTCACTCATCTCCCATAGGTTCCCCTATATCGCCATGTTTTTGCGCACCTCTCATACATTCCCCTATAGCGCTGTTTTTGTGCATTTCTCTTAGCTTCCCCATATCGATGTGTTTTCGCGCACCTCTCATACCTTCCCCTATTTCGCTGTGTTTTCACGCACCTCGCATTGCTTCCCCTACATTGCCCTGTTTCTGCGCACCTCTCATATCTTCCCATACATCGTGGTGTTATCGCACACATCTCATAACTTCCCCTATATCGCTCTATTTTAGCGCACTTCTCATACCTTCCCCTATATCGCTGTGTTTTTGCTCACCTCTGATAGCTGCCACTATATTGCCGTTTTCGCGCAGCTCTCATAGCTTCCCATATAGAACTGCGTTCTGTCTCACCTTTCATACCTTCCGCTAATTCGCCGTGTTTTCGCGTACCTCTCATACATTCTCCTGCATCGCTGTGTTTTTGCGCACCTCTGATACCTTCCGCTATATCGCTGTTTTTTCACACACCTCCCATAGCTTCCCCCATGTTGCTGTGCTTTCGTGCACCTCTCACTTCCTCTATATCGCTCTGCTTTCACGCACCTCCCATAGCTTCCCCTACATCGCTGTGCTTTTGCGCACCTCTCATACCTTCCCCTATATCACTGTGTTATCGTGCACCCCTCATAGCTTCCCATATATTGAAATGTTTTCACGCACCTCCCACAGGTTCCCCAATATCGCTGTATTTTCTCGCACCTCTCATGCCTTCCCCTATATCGCTCTGTTTTACTGCACCTTGCATAGACTCTCATATATCGCTGTGTTTTCGCGCACTTCTCATACCTTCCCCTATATCGCTGTGTTTTCGCACACCTCCCATAGCTTCCCCTATATCGCTGTGCTTTTCCGCACCTCCCATGGCTTCCCAATATCATTGTGTTTTCGTGCACTTCTGATACCTTCCCCTATATCACTGTCATTTCGCTCACCTCTTATAGCTTCCTCTACATCGCAGTGTTTTCGCGCACGTCCCATAAATTCCCGTATATTGCTGTGTTTCCGTGCACCTCCCATAGCCTTGCATATATCGCCGTGGTTTCGCGCACCTCTCATACATTTCCCTACATCGCCGTGTTTTTGCGCACCTCTCATACCTTCCCCTATATTGCTTTGTTATCACGCACTTCTCATAGCTTCCCCTCTACCGTTGTGTTCTCCTGCACCTCTCATAGCTTCCCATATATTGCGACGTGTTCGTGCACCTCTCATAGCTTCCCCCAAATCGCTGTTTTCACGCACCTCTCATAGCTTCCCCTATAACGCTGTGTTTTCGCGCACCTCGCATAGCTTCCCCTACATCTCTGTGTTTTCGCGCACCTCTCATATCTTCTCCTATATTGCCGTGTTTTCACACACCTCCCATAGCTTCCCCTGTATCGCTGTGCTTTTTGCTCATCTCTCATAGCTTTGCCTATATCGCCGTGTTCTCACGCACCTCTCATACCTTCCCCTTTTTAGCTGAGTTTTCACTCATCTGTCATACCTTCCCCTATATCGCTGTGTTGTTGTGCACCTCCTATAGCTTCCTCAATATCGCTGTGTTTTTGTGCACCTCTCATACCTTCCCCTATATCACTGTGTTTTCCCGCTACTCCCATTGCTTTCCAATATCATTGTGTTTTCGCAGACCTCTGATACCTTCCCCAATATCATTGTGTTTTCGCTTACCTCTTATAGCTTCCCCTATATCGCGATGTTTTCGCTCACCACTCATATCTTCCACTATATCGCTGTGCTTTTGCGCGCGTCCCATAACTTCCTGTATATTGCTGTGTTTCTGCGCACCTCCCATAGGTTCCCCTATATCGCCATGTTTTTGCGCACCTCTCATACATTCCCCTATAGCGCTGTTTTTGTGCATTTCTCTTAGCTTCCCCATATCAATGTGTTTTCGCGCACCTCTCATACCTTCCCCTATTTCGCTGTGTTTTCACGCACTTCGCATTGCTTCCCCTACATTGCCCTGTTTCTGCGCACCTCTCATATCTTCCCATACATCGCGGTGTTATCGCACACATCTCATAACTTCCCCTATATCGCTCTATTTTAGCGCACTTCTCATACCTTCCCTTATATCGCTGTGTTTTTGCTCACCTCTGATAGCTGCCACTATATTGCCATATTTTCGCGCAGCTCTCATAGCTTCCCATATAGAACTGCATTCTGTCTCACCTCTCATACCTTCTGCTAATTCGCTGTGTTTTCGCGTACCTCTCATACATTCCCCTGCATCGCTGTATTTTTGCGCACCTCTGATACCTTCCGCTATATCGCTGTTTTTTCACACACCTCCCATAGCTTCCCCCATGTTGCTGTGCTTTCGTGCACCTCTCACTTCCTCTATATCGCTCTGCTTTCACGCACCTCCCATAGCTTCCCCTACATCGCTGTGCTTTTGCGCACCTCTCATTCCTTCCCCTATATCATTGTGTTATCGTGCACCTCTCATAGCAAACCCTCTATCGCTGTGTTCTCTTGCACCTCTCATAGCTTCCCATATATTGAGATGTTTTCACGCACCTCCCATAGGTTCCCCTATATCGCTATGTTTTCTCGCACCTCTCATACCTTCCCCTATATCGCTATGTTTTCGCGCACCTCCCATTGCTTTCCAATATCATTGTGTTTTCGCGCACCAATGATACCTTCCCAACTATCGCTGTGTTTTCGCTTGCCTCTTATAGCTTCCTCTATGTCACGATGTTTTCGCACACCACTCATAGCTTCCACTATATCGCTGTTTTTTTGTGCGCGTCCCATAACTTCCTGTATATTGCCACGTTTCCGCGCACCTCCCATAGGTTCTCCTATATCACCATGTTTTCACGCACCTCTCATACATTCCCCTATAGCGCTGTTTTCGCGCACCTCTCATAGCTTTCCCAAAATCTCTGTTTTCGCGCACCTCTCCTACATTCCACTATATCGCTGTGTTTTCGCGCACTTCTCTTAGCTTCGCCATATCTCTGCGTTTTCGCGCACCTCTCATGCCTTCCCCTATATTGCCCTGCTTTCATGCACCTCCCATAGCTTCCCATATATCGGCGTGTTTTCGCGCACCTCTCATACTTTCCCCTATATCACTGTGTTATCGTGCACCTCTGACAGCTTCCCATATATTGAGATGTTTTCACGCACCTCCCATAGGTTCCCCTATATCGCTATGTTTTCTCGCACCTCTCATACCTTCCCCTATATCGTTACGTTTTCGCGCAACTCCCATAGCTTCCCATATATCGCTGTGTTTTTGCACACCTCTGATACCTTCCCCAATATCGCTGTGCTTTCGCTTACCTCCTATAGCTTCCCCTATATCGCGATGTTTTCACGCACCACTCATATCTTCCACTATATCACTGTATTTTCACGTGTGTCCCATAACTTCCCGTATATTGCTGTGTTTCCACGCACCTCCCATAGGTTCCACTATTTCGCCATGTTTTCGCGCACCTCTCATATATTCCCCTACAGCACTGTGTTTTTGCGCACCTCTCATAGCTGTCCCAAAATCTCTGTGTTTTTGCGCACCTCTCATATCTTCTCCTATATCGCCGATTTGTCACGCACCTCACATAGGTTCCCCAATATCGCTGTATTTTCTCACACCTATCATGCCTTCCCCTATATCGCTCTGTTTTCCTGCACCTCCCATAAACTCTCATATATTGCTGTGTTTTCGCGCACTTCTCATACCTTCCACTATATCGCTGTTTTTGCTCACATCTCATAGCTGCCACTATATAGCCGAGTTTTCGCACCGCTCTCATACCTTCCCCATATCGCTGTGTTTTCGCACACCTCCCATAGCTTCCCCTATATCGCTGTGTTTTCCCGCACCTCCCATGGCTTCCCAATATCATTGTCTTTTCATGCACTTCTGATACCTTCCCCAATAGCGCTGTGATTTTGCTCACCTCTTATAGCTTCCTCTATATTGCCGTGTTTTCGCGCACCTCTCATATCTTCCACTATATCGTTGTTTTCGCGCACGTCCCATAACTTCCCGTATATAACTGTGTTTTCGCACACCTCCCATAGCTTCCCTTATATCGCTGTGTTTTCCCGCAACTCCCATTGCTTTCCAGTATCATTGTGTTTTCGCGCAGCCCTGATACCTTCCCCAATATCGCTGTGTTTTCGCTTACCTCTTATAGCTTCCCCATATCGCGATGTTTTCGCGCACCACTCATATCTTTCACAATATCGCTGTGTTTTTGAGCGCCTCCCATAACTTCCTGTATATTGCTGTGTTTCTGCGCACCTCCCATAGGTTCCCCTATAGCGCTGTTTTTGCGCACCTCTCATACATTCCCCTATAGAGCTGTTTTCGCGCACCTCTCATATATGGCTGTGTTTTCGCACAGCTCTTATAGCTTCCTCTACATCCATGTGTTTTTCCGCACCTCCCGTAGCTTCCCAATAACATTATGTTTTCGCGCACCTCTGATAACTTCCCCAATATTGCTGCATTTTTGCTCACCTCTTATAGCTTCCCCTATATCGCCCTGTTTTCTCGCGCTTCTCATATCTTCCACTATATTGCTGTGTTTTCTCGCACACCGCATAACTTCCCTTATATTGCTGTGTTTCCGCGCATCTCTCATAGCTTCCCATATATTGCGATGTTTTCATGCACCTCTCATAGCTTCCCCCAAATCACTGTGTTTTCACGCACCACTCATAGTTTCCCCATAACGCTGTTTTCGCGCACCTCCCATAGGTTCCCCTATAATACTGTGTTTTCGTGAACTCTCATCCTTTCCCCTATATCACTGTCATTTCTCGCACCTCCCATAGCTTCCCCTATATCGGTGTGTTTTCGCTCACCTCTCATAGGTTCCCTTATATCGCCGTGTTTTCGCGCACTTCACATACAGTCCCCTACATCACCATGTTTTTGCGTACCTCTCATACCTTTCCCTATGTCGTGGTGTTATCGCGCAATTCTAATAACTTCCCCTATATCACTGTGTTTTTGCTCACCTCTCATAGCTGCAACTATATCACCATATTTTCGTGCTGCTCTCATACCTTCCCCAATAGAGATGCATTTTCTCTCACCTCTCATAACTTCCCCTGAATCGCCGTGTTTTCGCACACCTCTCATAGATTCACCTGCATCGCTGTGTTTTCGCTCACGTCCCAACGTCCCATACCTTCCCATATATTGCTGGATTTTCGCGCACCTCCCATAGCTTCCCCAATATCACTGTATTTTCACGCACCTGATATACCGTCCTCTATATCGCTGTGTATTTGCGCACCTCTCATCGCTTCCCCTTTATCGACGTGTTTTCACGCACCTCTCATACCTTCCTCTATATCACCGTGTTTTCGCACACCTCTCATACCTTCCCCAATATCACTGTGCATTCATGCACATCCCATAGCTTCCCCTATATCGCTTTGTTTTCGCTCACCTCTTATAGCTTCCCCTATATCGCCGTGTTTTCGCGCACCTCTCTTATCTTACCCTATATAGTTGTGTTTTCTCTCACCTCTCATATCTTACCCTGAATCGCCGTGTTTTCGCACACCTCTCATATATTCTCCTGCATCGCTCTGTTTTCGCGCACCTCCAATATCTGCCCCTATATTACTGTGTTTTCGCACACATCTCATACCTTCTGCTGTATCGCTGTGTTGTCGCGCACCTCCCATAACTTCCCCTATATAGCTGTGTTTTCGGGCACCTCCCATGCCTACTCCTATATCGATGTATTTTCACGCACTTCTCATCCCTTCCCCTATATCGCTGTGATTTCGCGCACCTCTCATATCTTCCCCTACATCGCGGTGTTATTGTGCACCTCTCATAGCTTCACCTATATCGCTCTGTTTTTTCGCTTCTCATACCTCCCCCTATATCGCTGTGTTTTTGCTCACCTCTCATAGCTGCCACTATATCGCCGTGTTTTCGCGCAGCTCTCATACCTTCCCCAATAGAGTTGCGTTTTCTCTCACCTCTCATACATTCCCCTATATCGCCGTGTTTACGCGTACCTCTCATACATTCCCATGTATCGCTGTGTTATCGTGCACCTCTCATAGCTTCCCGTCTACTGCTGTGTTCTCGCGCACCTCCCATAGCTTCCCCTATATCGCTGTTTTTGCTCACCTCTCATAGCTTCCCCTATATCGCCCTGTTTTCACGCACCTGTCATATATTCCACCAGATCGCCATGTTTCTGCACACATCTCATACCTTCCCCTACATCGCGGTGTTATCGCGCAGCTCTCATAGCTTCACCTATATAGCTCTGATTTTGTGCACTTCTCATGCGTTCCTCTATATCGCTGTATTTTTGTTCACCTCTCATAGCTGCCACTATACTGCCATGTTTTCTCGTAGCTCTCATAACTTCCCCTATAGAGCTGTGTTTTCTCTCACCTATCATACCTTCCCCTATATCGCCATGTTTTTGGCACCTCTCATAGATTTCCCTATATCTCTGTTTTTTTTGCGAACCTATCATATCTTCCCCTATATCGTCGTGTTTTCACGTACCTCTCATTCATTCCCCTATATCGCCATGTTTCGCAGACCTCTCATACCTTCCCCTATAATACTGTGTTTTAGCGCACCTACCATAGCCTCCCATATATCGCATTGCTTTCGCGCACCTCTCATAGCTTCCCTTCTACCGCTGTGTTCTCGTGCACCTCTCATAGCTTCCCATATGTTGCGTTGTTTTCGCGCACCTCTCATAGCTTCCTCCAAATCGCTGTGTTTTCGCACACATCTCATAGCTTCCCCTATATTGCCATGTTTTCGCGCACCTCGCATAGCTTCCCCTACATCGCTATGTTTTCTCTCATCTCTTATACATTCCCCTATATCGCTATGTTTTCGGGCACCTAACATACGTTCCCCTATATGGCTGTGCTTTCGCAGACCTCTGATACCTTCCCCTATATTGCTGTGTTTTAGCGCACCTCTCATTCCTTCCCCTATAGTGCTGTTTTTTTCAGAAACCTCTCATAGCTTCCCCTATGATGCTGTGCTCTCGTGTACCTCTCATCACTTCCCCTACATCGCTCTGCTTTTAGCAACACCCATAGCTTCCCCTAAATCGCTGTGCTTTTGCACACCTCTCATTCCTTCCCCTATATCACCATGTTTACACGCACCTCCTATAGCTACCCCTTTATCGCCGTTTTTAAGGGCACCTCTCATAGCTTCCTCTATATTTCCGTGTTTTCGGGCACCTCTCATAGCTTCCCCTCTACCGCTGTGTTCTCGTGCACCTCTCATAGCTTCCTATATGTTGCGATGTTTTCACGCACTTCTCATCCCTTCCCCTACATCGCTGTGATTTCGCGCAACTCCCATAGCTTCCCCTATATCGCTGTGTTTTTGCTCACCTCTCATAGCTACCCCTATATCGCCCTGTTTTCATGCATCTGTCATATATTCCACTAGATCGCCGTGTTTCTGCACACATCTCATACCTTCCCCTACATCGCGGTGTTATCGCGCAGCTCTCATAGCTTCACCTATATGGCTCTGATTTTGCGCACTTCTCCTATGTTCCCCTATATCGCTGTATTTTTGTTCACCTCTCATAGCTGCCACTATATCGCCGTGTTTCCCGCAGCTCTCATGCATTCCCCTACATCACTGTGTTTTCGCGCATCTCTCATACCTTCTCCTATATCACTGTGTTGTAGCGCACCTCCCATAGCTTCCCCTATATCGCTGTGTTTTTGTTCACCTCTCATAGCTGCCACTATACTGCCATGTTTTCTCGTAGCTCTCATAACTTCCCCTATAGAGCTGCGTTTTCTCTCACCTCTCATACCTTCGGCTATATCGCCGTGTTTTCGCGCATCTCTCATAGATTTCCCTATATCTCTGTTTTTTTTTGCGAACCTATCATACCTTCCCCTATATCGTCGTGTTTTCACGTACCCCTCATTCATTCCCCTATATCGCCGTGTTTCGCAGACCTCTCATACCTTCCCCTATATTAGTGTGTTTTAGCGCACCTACCATAGCCTCCCATATATCGCATTGCTTTCGCGCACCTCTCATAGCTTCCCTTCTACCGCTGTGTTCTCGTGCACCTCTCATAGCTTCCCATATGTTGCGTTTTCGCGCACCTCTCATAGCTTCCTCCAAATTGCTGTTTTCGCACACATCTCATAGCTTCTCCTATATTGCCATGTTTTCGCGCACCTCGCATAGCATCCCCACATCGCTATGTTTTCTCGCACCTCTCATACCTTCCCCTATATCGCTGTGTTTTCGTACACCTCCCATAGCTTCCACTATATTGCTGTATTTTCCCGCAGCTCTCATATCTTCCCCTATAGAGCTGCATTTTCTCTCATCTGTCATACATTCCCCTGTATCGCTATGTTTTCGGGCACCTAACATACGTTCCCCTATATGGCTGTGTTTTCGCAGACCTCTGATACTTCCCCTATATTGCTGTGTTTTAGCGCACCTCTCATTCCTTCCCCTATAGCGCTGTTTTTTTCAGAAACCTCTCATAGCTTCCCCTATGTCGCTGTGCTCTCGTGCATCTCTCATCACTTCCCCTATCTCTCTGCTTTTAGCAACACACATAGCTTCCCCAAAATCGCTGTGCTTTTGCACACCTCTCATGCCTTCCCCTATATCGCCGTGTTTTCGCGCACCTCTCATCCCTTCCCCTACATCGCTCTGATTTCGTGCACCTCCCATAGCTTCCCCTATATCGCTGTGTTTCCACTCACATCTCATACCTTCCCCTATATCACCATGTTTACGTGCACCTCCTATAGCTACCCCTTTATCGCCGTTTTTAAGGGCACCTCTCATAGCTTCCTCTATATTTCCGTGTTTTCGGGCACCTCTCATAGCTTCCCCGACATCGCTTTGTTTTTGCGCACCGCTCATAGTTTCACCTACATCGCTGTGTTTAAGTGCTCCTCTCATACCTTCCCCTATATCACCGTGTATTCATGCACCACTCATACCTTCCCCTGTAATGCTGTGTTGCCGCGCACCTCTCATACCTTCTGCTACATCGCTGTGCTTTCACGCAACTCCAATAGATTCCACTATATCCCAGTGGTTTCGCGCACCTCTCATACCTTCCCCTATATCGCTGTGTTTTCACGAACCTCTCATACAGTCCCCTATATCGCCTTGTTTTCGCGCACACCTGATACCTACCCCTATATCGCTATGTTTTCGCGCACCTCCCATAACTTCCCCTAAATCGCTGTGTATTTGCACATCTCCCATAGCTTCCCCTACATCGCTGCGTTTTCGCGTACCTCTCATACCTTCTCCTATATCACTGTGTTTTCGTTCACCTCCCATACCTTCCGCTATATCGCTGTGTATTTGTGCACCTCTCATAGCTTCCCCCATATCGCTGTGTTTTCACACACCTGTCATAGCTTCCCCTACATTGCTGTGTTTTCGCGCACCTCTCATACCTTCCCCTATAACGCCATGTTTTCGTGCACCTCCTATAGCTACCCCTTTATCGCCGTTTTTAAGGGCACCTCTCATAGCTGACCCGACATCGCTTTGTTTTCGCGCACCGCTCATGTCTTCACCTACATCGCTGTGTTTAAGTGCTCGTCTCATACCTTCCCCTATATCGCCGTGTTTTCACGCACCCCTCTTACCTTCCCCTGTATCGCTGTATTGCTGCGCACCTCTCCTAGCTTCCCATATATCGCTGTGTTCTCGTGCACCTTCGATAGCTTCCGCACAACCGCTTTGTTTTCGCGCACCTCTCATAGCTAACCCTACATCGCTGTGTCTTTGCGCACCTCTCATATCTTCCCCTATATATCTGTGTTTTCGCACTCCTCCCATAGCTTCCCCTACATCGCTGTGATTTCGCGCAACTCCAATAGCTTCCACTATATCACTGTGTTTTCGCGCACCTCTCATACCTTCCCCTGTATAGCCATGTTTTTGCGCACCTCTCATACCTTCTCCTATATCGCCTTGTTTTCGCACACCCCTGATACCTACCCCTATATCGCTATGTTTTTGCACACCTCCCATACCTTCCCCTACATCGCTGTATATTTGCACACCTCCCATAGCTTCCTATATATCACTGTGTTTTCGTGCACCTCTCCTAGCTTCCCCTACATCATTGTGTTTTCGTGCACCTCCCATACCTTCCCCTATATCGCTGTGTTTTCGTGAACCTCTCATAGCTTCCACCATATCGCTGTGTTTTCGCACACCTGTCATAGCTTCCCCATAGCGATAAAGGGGAAGCTATGACAGATGTGCGAAAACACAGCAATATGGGGGAAGCTAGGAGAGGTGTGCGAAAACACAGTGATATAGTGGAAGCTATTGGAGTTGCACGAAATCACAGCAATGTAGGGGAAGCTGTGGGAGGAGGACGAAAACACAGATATATAGGGGAAGGAATGAGAGGCGCGCAAAAACACAGCGATGTCGGGTTAGCTATGAGAGGTGCGCGAAAACAAAGCAGTGGTGCGGAAGCTATCGGAGGTGCACGAAAACACAGCGATACATGGGAAGCTATGGGAGATGTGCTAATACACAGGGATGTAGGGGAAGTTATGGGAGGTGTGAGAAAACACAGCGATATAGGGGAAGGTACGAGAGGTGCGCGAGAACACGGCGATATAGGGGAGGGTAGGAGAGGTGCGCGGCAACACACCGATACAGGGGAAGGTAAGAGAGGTGCGTGAAAACACTGCGATATAGTGGAAGGTATGAGAGGAGCACTTAAACACAGCGATAAAAGGGTAGCTATAGGACGTGCGCGAAAACATGGCGTTATAGGGGAAGGTATGAGAGGTGCGCGAAAACACAGCAATATAGGGGAAGCTATGATAGATGTGCGAAAACACAGCGATATGGGGGAAGCTATGACAGGTTCACAAAAACACAGCGATATAGGGGAAGGTATGAGAGGTGCACGAAAACACGGCGATATAGGGGAAGGTATGGGAGGTTGACGAAAACACAGCGATACAGGGAAGTGTATGAGAGGTACGCGAAAACACAGCGATATTGGGGAAGCTATGGGAGATGTGCAAACACACAGCGATGTAGGGGAAGCTACAGGAGGTGCGCGAAAACATAGCGATATAGGGGTAGGTATCAAAGGTGCGCGAAAACAAGGCGATATAGGGGAAGGCATGAGAGGTGCGCGAAAACACAATGATGTAGGGGAAGGTAGGAGAGGTGCGCGAAAATACAGTGATATATGGGAAGCTATGGGAGGTGTGCAAATATACAGCGATGTAGGGAAAGCTATGGGAGGTGTGCGAAAACATAGCGGTATAGGGGTAGGTATCAGGGGTGCGCGAAAACAAGGCGATATAGGGGAAGGTATGAGAGGTGCGCAAAAACATGGCTATATAGGGGAAGGTATGAGAGGTGCGCGAAAACACAGTAATATATGGGAAGCTATGGGAGGTGTGCAAATAAACAGCGATGTAGGGGAAGCTATGGGAGGTGTGCGAAAACATAGCGATATAGGAGTAGGTATCAGGGGTGTGCGAGAACAAGGCGATACAGGGGAAGGTATGAGAGGTGCGCGAAAACACGGTGATATAGTGGAAGATATTGGAGTTGCGCGAAATCACAGCACTGTAGGGGAAGCTATGGGAGGAGTGCGAAAACACAGATATATAGGGGAAGGTATGAGAGATGCGCAAAAACACAGCGATGTAAGTTTAGCTTTGAGAGGTGTGCAAATACAAAGCGGTGGTGCGGAAGCTATCGGAGGTGCATGACAATACAGCAATATATGGGAAGCAAGGAGAGGTGCGCGGCAACACAGCGATACAGGGGAAGGGAAGAGAGGTGCGTGAAAACACGGCGATATAGGGGAAGGTATGAGAGGTTCACGAAAACACAGCGATATAGGGGAAGCTATGGGAGATGTGCAAATACGCAGCAATGTAGGGGAAGCTATGGGAGGTGTGCGAAAACATAGCGATATAGGGGTAGTTATCAGGGGTGCGCAAAAACAAGGCGATATAGCGGAAGGTATGAGAGGTGCGCAAAAACATGGCTATACAGGGGAAGGTATGAGAGGTGCGCGAAAACACGGTGATATAGTGGAAGAGATTGGAGTTGCGCGAAATCACAGCACTGTAGGGGAAGCTATGGGAGGAGTGCGAAAACACAGATATATAGGGGAAGGTATGAGAGGTGCGCAAAAACACAGCGATGTAAGTTCAGCTATGAGAGGTGCGCGAATACAAAGCGGTGGTGCGGAAGCTATCGGAGGTGCACGAGAACACAGCGATATATGGGAAGCAAGGAGAGGTGCGCGGCAACACAGCGATACAGGGGAAGGGAAGAGAGGTGCGTGAAAACACGGCGATATAGAGGAAGGTATGAGAGGTTCACGAAAACACAGCGATATAGGGGAAGCTATGGGAGATGTGCAAATACGCAGCAATGTAGGGGAAGCTATGGGAGGTGTGCGAAAACATAGTGATATAGGGGTAGGTATCAGGGGTGCGCGAAAACAAGGCGATATAGGGGACTGTATGAGAGGTTCGTGAAAACACAGCGATATAGGGGAAGGTATGAGAGGTGCGCGAAACCACTGGGATATAGTGGAATCTATTGGAGTTGCGTGAAAGCACAGCGATGTAGGGGAAGGTATGAGAGGTGCGTGAATACACGGTGATATAGGGGAAGGTATGAGAGGAGCACTTAAACACAGCGATGTAGGTGAAGCTATGAGCGGTGCGCGAAAACAAAGTGATGTCGGGGAAGCTATGAGAGGTGCCCGAAAACACGGAAATATAGGGGAAGCTATGAGAGGTGCCCTTAAAAACGGCGATAAAGGGGTAGCTATAGGAGGTGCGTGTAAACATGGTGATATACGGGAAGGTATGAGAGGTGCGTGGAAACACAGCGATATAGTGGAAGCTATGGGAGGTGTACGAAATCAGAGTGATGTAGGGGAAGGGATGAGAGGTGCGCGAAAACACGGCGATATGGGGGAAGGCATCAGAGGTGTGCAAAAGCACAGCGATTTAGGGGAATCTATGGGTGTTGCTGAAAGCAGAGAGATATTGGGGAAGTGAAGAGAGGTGCACGAGAGCACAGCATCATAGGGGAAGCTATGAGAGGTTTCTGAAAAAAAACAGCGCTATAGGGGAGGGAATGAGAGGTGCGCTAAAACACAGCAATATAGGGGAAGGTATCAGAGGTCTGCGAAAACACAGCCATATAGGGGAAGGTATGTTAGGTGCCAGAAAACAGCGATATAGGGGAATGTATGACAGATGAGAGAAAACGCAGCTCTATAGGAGAAGGTATGAGAGCTGCGTGAAAATACAGCGATACAGTGGAACGTATGAGAGGTGCACGAAAACAGAGCGATATATTGGAAGCTAACAGGAGTTGCTCGAAAACAGAGTGATATAGGAGAAGGTATGAGAGGTGCGAGAGAACATAGTGATGTAGGGGAAACTATGCGAGGTGCGCGAAAACATGGCAATATAGGGGAAGCTATGAGATGTGCGTGAAAACACAGCGATTTGGGGGAAGCTATGAGAGGTGCGCGAAAACAACGCAACATATGGGAAGCTATGAGAGGTGCACAAAAACAGAGCGATATAGGTGAAGTTATGAGAGGTGCACGATAACACGGCGATGTAGGGGAATATATGACAGGCGCACGAAAACACAGCGATATAGGGGAAGCTATGGGAGGTGCACAAAATCACAGCGATATAGAGGAAGGGATGAGAAGTGCGTGAAAATACATCGATATAGGAGAAGGTATGGGACGTGCGCGAAAACACAGCGATATAGGGGAAGGTATGAGAGGTGCGCAAAAACATAGCGATATAGGGGAAGCTATGGGAAGTGCGAAAACACAGTGATATAGGGCTTGCTATGGGAGGTACATGAAAACACAGCGATATACATGAAGGAATGAGAGGTGTATGAAAACATGTCAATATCGGGGAAGCGATGAGAGGTGCGCAAAAATGCAGCGATATAGGGGACGGTATGAGAGGTGCGTGAAAACAGTGATATAGTGGAAGCTATAGGAGGTGCGCGAAAGCATGGCAATATAGGAGAATGTATGAGACATGAGCGAAAACTCAGCTAAAAAGGGGAAGCTATGAGAGTTTTGCAAAAACACGGTGATATAGGCAAATCTATGAGAGGCGAGCAAATATGCAACGATATAGGGGAAGCTATGGGAGGTGCGCGAAAATACAGCGATATAGTGGAATGTAAGAGATGCACGTGAAAACACAGTGATATATGGGAAGCTATGGGAGGTGCGTGAAAGACGGCGATATTAGGGCAGGTATGCGAGGTGCGCAAAAACACAGCGATGTAGGGGAAGCTATGGGAGGTGCGTGAAAACAGAGCGATATAGGAGAAGGTATGACAGGTGCGCGAAAACTCACATATGCAGGAGAAGCTATGGGAGGTGCGCTACAACAGAGTGATATAGGAGAAGGTATGAGAGGTGCGCGAAAGCACAGTGATGTAGGGGAATGTATGAGAGCTGCGTGAAAACACGGCGATATAGTGGCAGCTATGAGAGTTGAGCAAAAACACAGCGATATGGGGAAGGTATGAGAAGTGCTCGAAATCAGAGCTATGTAGGTGAAGCTATGAGAGGTGTACGATAACACCGCGACATTGGGGAAGATATGAGATGTGCGCAGAAACACGGCGGTGTAGGGGAATATATGACAGGTGCGCGAAAACACGGCGATATAGGGGAAGCTATGAGAGGTGAGCGAAAACACAGCGATATAGGGGAAGCTATGGGAGGTGCGTGAAATCACAGCGATATAGGGGAAGGTATAAGAGGCACGCGAAAACACAGCGATACATGGGAAGTTCTGGGAGGTGCGTGAAAAAACACGGCGAAATAGAGGAAGGTATGCGAGGTGCACAAAAACACAGCAATGTAGGTGAAGCTGTGGGATGTGCATGAAAACAGCGATATTGGGGATGGTATGAGAGGTGAGCAAAGACACAACGATATAGGGGAAGGTATAAGAGGTGCGCGTAAACACAGCGATATAGTGTAAGGTATGAGAGGTGCGCGAAAACACAGAAATTTAGGGAAATCTATGAGCGGTGTGCAAAAACACAGTGATATATGGGAAGCTATGGGAGGTGCACAAAAATGGAACTATGAGAGGTGCTATCAGAGGAGCATGAAAAACGGAGCTATGAGAGGTGCGTGAAAGGGCAGCGATATAGGGGAAGGTATGACAGGTGCATGAAAACACATCGATATTGGGAAAGCTACAAGACGTGCGCATAAACACAGAGCTATTAGCGAATATATGAGAGGTGTGCGAAGATACGGCAATATAGAGGAAGCGATGAGAGGTGCTCGAAAACGCAACGATATAGGGGACTCTATGCGAGGTGCGTGAAAACACAGTGATATAGAGGAAGGTATGGGAGGTGAGCAAAGACACAACGATATAGGGGAAGGTATAAGAGGTGCGCGAAAACTGCGATATAGAGGAAGCTATAGGAGGTGGGCAAAAAAACGGCGATATAGGAGTAGGTATGAGAGATGAGCGAAAACTCAGCTAAAAAGGCGAAGGTATGAGAGGTGCATGAGAACACGGCGATATGGGCAAAGCTATGAGAGGTGAGCAAAAACAGCGATGTAGGGGAAGCTGTGGGAGGTGTGCGAAAACACAACGATACAGGGGAAGGTATGACAGGTGCGCGAAAACACAGCAATATAGAGGAAGGTATGGGAGATGCGTGAAAACATAGCGATTTAGGGGAAGATATGAGAGGGAGGTGAAAACACAGCGATATAGGGGAAGCTATGGGAGGTGCGCGAAAACACAGCAATATATGGGAAGGTATGGGACGTGCACGAAAACACAGCGATGCAGGTGAATGCATGAGAAGTGCACAAAAACACGGCGATTCAGGGGAAGTTATGAGAGGTGAGAGAAAACACATCTCTATAGGGGAAGGTATGAGAGCTGCGTGAAAATACGGCGATATAGTTGCAGCTATGAGAGGTGCGCAAAAACACCGCGATATAGGGGAAGGTATGAGAGGTGAGCAAAAACCTGGTGATGTAGGGGACTGTATGTGAGGTGCGCGAAAACACAGCAATATATGGGAGCTATGGGAGGTGAGCGAAAACACACCGATATAGGGGAAGCTATGAGAGGTGCGAGAAATCACAGCGATATCAGGGAAAGGGTGAGAGGTCACGAAAATACAGTATTATAGGGGAACCTATGAGAGGTGCGCAAAACCATGGCGAATATGGGAAACTATGGGAGGTGCACGGAAACACAGCAATATAAGGGAAGTTATGCGGCGTGCGAGAAAACACAGCAATATAGTGGAAGATATGAGAAGTGCGCGAAAACAGGTCAATATAGGGGAAGCTATAAGAGGTGAGCCAAAATGCAGCGATATTGGGGAAGGTATCAGAGGTGCGCAAAAACATAATGTTATTGGGAAGCTATGGGAGGTGCGGAAAAACACATCGATGTAGAGGAAGCTATGACAGCTGCTTGAAAACACAGCCATATAGGGGAAGCAATGCAAGGTGCACGAAAACACAGAGATTTGGGGGAAGCTATGAGAAGTGCATGAAAACAACGCAATATATGGGAAGCTATGAGAGGTGTACGAGAACACATCGGTAGAGGGGAAGCTATGATAGGTGTGCGATAACAAAGCAATATAGGGGAAGGTATGAAAAGTTGGCAAAAACACAGCGATGTAGGAGAATGTATGAGAGGTGCGCGAAACCACGGCGATATAGGGGAAGCTATGAGAGGTGAGCGAATACACAGCGATATAGGGGAAGCTACGGGATCTGCATGAAAACACAGCAATATCGGTGAAGGTGTGGCAGTAGCGCGAAAAAACATCAATATATGGGAAGGTATGGGACGTGCGCGAAAACATAGCGATACTGTGGAACGTATGAGAGGTGTACGAAAACACAGCGATATATGGGAAGATAAAGGAAGTTGCGCAAAAACAGAGTGATATAGGGGAAGGTATGAGAGGTGCGCTACAACACAGCGATATAGGGGAAGCTATGGGAGGTGCGCTACAACACAGCGATATAGGAGTAGGTATGAGAGCTGCGAGAAAACACGGCGATATAGTGGCAGCTATGAGAGGTGAGCAAAAACACAGTGATGTATGGGAAAATATGGGAGGTGTCCAAAAACACAGCGATATAGCGGAAGGTATGAGAGGTGCGAGAAAACACAGCGATATAGGGGAAGATAAAGGAAGTTGCGCAAAAACAGAGTGATATAGGGGAAGGTATGAGAGGTGCGCTACAACACAGCGATATAGGGGAAGCTATGGGAGGTGCGCTACAACACAGCGATATAGGAGTAGGTATGAGAGCTGCGAGAAAACACGGCGATATAGTGGCAGCTATGAGAGGTGAGCAAAAACACAGTGATGTATGGGAAAATATGGGAGGTGTCCAAAAACACAGCGATATAGCGGAAGGTATGAGAGGTGCGAGAAAACACAGCGATATAGGGGAAGCTATGGGAGGTCTGCGAAAACACAGCGATGTAGGGGAATGTATGAGAGGTACGCAAAAACACAGCGATATAGGGGCAGGTATGAGAAGTGCACGAAAACAGCGATATATTGGAGTCAATGGGAGGTGCAGGAAAACAGAGCTAAATAGGGGAAGGCATGAGAGGTGCGAGAAAATACAGTGATATAGGGGAGGCTATGGGAGGTGCGTGAACACACGGCGATATAGGAGAAGGCGCGCGAAAACACAGCAATGTAGGGGAAGCTATGCGAAGTGCGCGAAATCACAACAATATAGGGGAAGCTATGAGAGGTGGAGAGGTGTGTGAAAACACTGCGATATATGGGAAGCTATGGGAGGTGCGTCAAAACACAGCGACATAGGGGAGGGTATGAGAGGTGCACTAAAACACAGAAGTTATGAGAGGTCTGCGAAAAAACAGTGATATGGAGGAAGCTCTGAGAGGTGCACGAAAACACATCGATATTGGGAAAGCTACGAGAGGTGCGCGTAAACAGCGCTACTGGCGAATATATGAGAGGTGCGTGAAAACACAGCGATATAGCAGAAGCAATGTGAGGTGCGTGAAAAAGCAGCGATATAGGGGACGGTATGCGAGGTGCGTGAAAACACAGTGATATAGGGGAAGGAATGAGAGGTGCACGAAAACACAGCGATATAGAGGAAGTTATTGGAGGTACGCAAAAACACGGCGATATAGGAGTAGGCATGACAGATGAGCGAAAACTCAGCTAAAAAGGGGAAGGTATGAGAGGTGCGTGAGAACACGGCGATATCGGCAAAGCTATGAGAGGTGAGCAAAAACACAGCGATACAGGAGAAGCTATGAGAGGTGTGCGAAAACATGGCGATACAGGGAAATGAATGAGAGGTGAGCAATAACACAGCGATATAGGGGAAGCTATGGGAGATGAGTGAAAACACAGTGATACAGAGGAAGGAATGAGAGGTGAGCAAAAACACAGCGATAACTGGGAAGCTATGGGAGGTGCGTGAAAACACGCCGATATAGGAGAAGATATGAGAGGTGCGCGAAAACACAGAGATGTAGGGAAGCAATGCGAGGTGCGCAAAAGCACAGCGTTATAGGGGAAGCTATGAGAGGTGCGTGAAAACAGCGATTTGGGGGAAGCTATGAGAGGTGCACGAACACGTCGCAATATATGGGAAGCTATGAGAGGTGCAGGAGAACACAACGGTAGAGGGGAAGCTATGAGAAGTGCTTGATAACAAAGTGATATAGGGGAAGGTATGAGAGGTGCACAAAAACACGGCGATGTAGGAAAATGTATGAGAGGTGCGCGAAACCACGGCGATATATGCAAGGCTATGGGAGGTGCACGGAAACACAGCAATATACGGAAAGTTATGGGACGTGCGCGAAAACACAGCGATATAGTGGAAGATATGAGAGGTGCGCGAAAACACGGCGATGTAGAGGAAGCTATAAGAGGTGAGCGAAATGACAGTGATATAGGGGAAGGTATCAGAAGTGCACGAAAACACAATGATATTGGGAAGCCATGGGAGGTGCGGAAAAGCACAGCGATATAGGGGAAGCTATGGGAGGTGTGCGAAAACACAGCGATATAGGGGAAGGTATGAGAGCGGTGCGAAAACTCAGCTATATAGTGGCAGCTATGAGAGGTGAGCAAAAACACAGCGATATAGGGGAAGGTATGAGAGGTGTGAGAAAATACAGCGATATTGGGGAACCTATGGGAGGTGCGTGAAAACATTTCAATATATGGGAAGCTATGAGGGGTGCACGATAACACAGTGATATAGGGGAAGGTATGAGAGGTGTGCAAAAACACGGCGATATATGGGAAGCTATGGGAGGTGCGTGAAAGCAGTGCGATATAGGGGAATGCATGAGAGGTGCGCAAAAGCACAGCGATGTAGGGGAACCTATGGGAGGTGTGTGAAAGCATCTCAATATATGGGAAGCTATGAGAGGTGCACGAGAACACAGTGATATAGGGGAAGGTATGAGAGGTGCGCAAAAACACAGCGATAACTGGGAAGCTATGGGAGGTGCGTGAAAACACGGCGATATAGGAGAAGATATGAGAGGTGCGCGAAAACACAAAGATGTAGGGGAAGCGATGCGAGGTGCGTGAAAACACAGCATTATAGGGGAAGCTATGAGAGGTGCACGAACACGTTGTGATATATGGGAAGCTATGAGAGGTGCACGAGAACATAGCGGTAGAGGGGAAGCTATGGGAAGTGCGTGATAACAAAGCAATATGGGGGAATGTATGAGAAGTGCGCGAAACCACAGCGATATATGCAAAGCTATGGGAGGTGCACGGAAACACAGCAATATACGGGAAGTAATGGGACGTGCGCGAAAACACAGCGATATAGTAGAAGATATGAGAGGTGCGTGAAAACACGGTGATATAGAGGAAGCTATAAGAGGTGAGCGAAATCACAGCAATATTGGGGAAGGTATCAGAAGTGCACGAAAACACAATGATATTGGGAAGCCATGGGAGGTGCGGGAAAACACAGCGTTATAGGGGAAGCTATGGGAGGTGTGCGAAAACACAGCGATATATGGGAAGCTATGAGAGGTGCACGAGCACACAGCGGTAGAGGGTTAGCTATGAGAGGTGCACGATAACGCAGTGATATAGGGGAAGGTGTGAGAGGTGCGCAAAAACACAGCGATATATGGGAAGGTATGAGAGGTGTGAGAAAACATAGCGATATAGGGGAACCTATTGGAGGTGCGTGAAAACATCTCAATATATGGGAAGCTATGAGAGGTGCACGAGCACACAGCAGTAGAGGGTTAGCTATGAGAGGTGCACGATAACGCAGTGATATAGGGAAGGTGTGAGAGGTGCGCAAAAACACGGCGATAGTGGGGAAGGTATCAGAGGTGTGCGAAAACACAATGATATTGGAAAGCAATGGGAGGTGCGGGAAAACACAATGATATAGGGGATGCTATGGGAGGTGTGCGAAAACACAGCGATATATGGGAAGGTATGAGAGGTGTGAGAAAACATAGCGATATAGGGGAACCTATTGGAGGTGCGTGAAAACATCTCAATATATGGGAAGCTATGAGAGGTGCACGAGCACACAGCGGTAGAGGGTTAGCTATGAGAGGTGCACGATAACGCAGTGATATAGGGGAAGGTGTGAGAGGTGCGCAAAAACACGGCGATATATGGGAAGCTATGGGAGCTGTGTGAAAGCAGGGCGATATAGAGGAAGGCATGAGAGGTGCGCAAAAGCACAACGATGTAGGGGAAGCTAAAGGAGGTGCGCGAAAGCAGAGTGATATAGAGGAAGTGATGAGAGGTGCACGAAAGCACAGTGACATAGGGGAAGCTATGGGAGGTGCGTGAATAAACAGCGAAATAGGGGAAGGTATGAGAGGCAGGTGAAAACACAGCGATATATGGGAAGCTCTGGGAGGTGCGTGAAAACACGGCGTTATAGGGGAAGGTATGAGAGGTGCGCGAAAATACATTGATATGGGGAAGCTAAGAGAAGTGCACGAAAACACAGCGGTATAGTGGAATGTAGGAGAGGTGCGCGAAAACACAGAGATTTTGAGAAAGCTATGAGAGGTGCGCGAAAACGACGCTATAGGGGAATGTATGAGAGGTGCATGAAAGCATGGCATATAGGGGAACCTATGGGAGGTGCGCGGAAACACAGCAATATACAGGAAGTTATGGGACGCACGCAAAAGCACAGCGATATAGTGGAAGATATGAGTGGTGCGCCAAAACATCGCGATATAGGGGAAGCTATAAGGGGTAAGCGAAAACACAATGATATTGGGGAAGGTATCAGAAGTGCGCGAAAACACAATGATATTGGAAAGCTATAGGAGGTGCAGGAAAACACTGCGATATAGGGGAAGCTATGGGAGGTGTGCGAAAACACAACAATATTGGGGAAGGTATCAGGGATGCGCAAAAACACAATGATATTGGGAAGCTATGGGAGGTGTGCGAAAATGCAGTGATACGGGGAATGTAGGAGAGGTGCACGAAAACACAGCGATATATGTGAAGCTATGGGAGTTGCGCGAAAACATAGCGATACAGGAGAAGGTATGAGAGGTGCGCGAAGACACGGAGATGTAGGGGAAGCTATGTGCAGTGCGCGAAAACATGGCAATATAGGGGAAACTATGAGAGGTGCACGAAAAATCAGCGATTTGGAGGAAGCTATGAGGGGTGCATGATAACACAGCAGTAGAGGGGAAGCTATGAGAGGTGCGCGATAACACAGCGGTATAGGGGAAGCTCTGAGATGTGCACGAAAACACAGCGATATAGGGCTAGCAATGAGAGGTGTGCGAAAACACTTCGATACAGCAGAAGGTATGAGATGTCCGCAAAAGCATAGCAATATAAGGGAAGCTATGGGAGGTGCGCGAAACCACAGCAATATATGGGAATGTGTGGGACATACGCGAAAACACAGCAATATTGTTGAAGGTACGAGAGGTGCACGAAAACACGGCGATGTAGGGGAAGGTATGAAAGGTGCACGAAAACACGGCGATGTAGGGGCAGGTATGAGAGGTGCGAGAAAACAGTGATATAGAGGAAGGTATGGGACTTGCGTGAAAACACGGCGATATAGGAGAATGTATGAGATGTGCGCAAAAACACTGCGATGTAGGGGAAGCTATGCGAGGTACGCAAAAACATGGCGATATTAGGGAAGCTATGAGAGGTGCGCAAAAACACAGCGATGTAGGGGAAGCTATGCAAGGTGCGCAATAACGCGGCGATATTATGTAAGCTATGAGAGGTGCCTGAAAACACTGGGATGTAGGGGAATCTATGCGAGGTACGCAAAAACATGGCGATATTAGGGAAGCTATGAGAGGTGCGCGAAAACATCGCAATATAGGGGAAGCTATGAGAGGTGCCCAAGAACACAGCGATATAGGGGAAGCTATGCGAGGTGCGCAAAAACACGGCGATATTATGGAAGCTATGAGAGGTGCGTGAAAACACTACAATGTAGGGGAAGCTATGCGAGGTGCGCAAAAATAAGGCAATGTAGGGGAATGTATGAGAGGTGCGCAAAACCACAGCGATATAGGGGAAGCTATGAGAGGTGAGCGAATACACAGCGATATAGGGGAAGCTATGGGAGGTGTGTGAAAACACTGCGAGATACGAGAAGATATGGGAGGAGCGCCAAAACACAGAGATGTAGGGGAACCTATGAGAGGTGCGCCAAAACACAGCAATTTTGGGGAAGTTATGAGAGGTGCACGAAAACATCGCAAGATATGGGAAGCTATGAGAAGTGCAGGAGAACACAGCGGAAGAGGGGAGGCTATGAGAGGTGCGCGATAACAAAGCGATATAGGGGAAGGAATGAGAGGTGCGCTAAAACACAGCAATATAGGGGAAGGTATCAGAGGTCTGCGAAAACACAGCCATATAGGGGAAGGTATGTTAGGTGCCAGAAAACAGCGATATAGGGGAATGTATGACAGATGAGAGAAAACGCAGCTCTATAGGAGAAGGTATGAGAGCTGCGTGAAAATACAGCGATACAGTGGAACGTATGAGAGGTGCACGAAAACAGAGCGATATATTGGAAGCTAACGGGAGTTGCTCGAAAACAGAGTGATATAGGAGAAGGTATGAGAGGTGCGAGAGAACATAGCGATGTAGGGGAAACTATGCGAGGTGCGCGAAAACATGGCAATATAGAGGAAGCTATGAGATGTGAGTGAAAACACAGCGATTTGGGGGAAGCTATGAGAGGTGCGCGAAAACAACGCAACATATGGGAAGCTATGAGAGGTGCACAAAATCACAGCGATATAGAGGAAGGGATGAGAAGTGCGTGAAAATACATCGATATAGGAGAAGGTATGGGACGTGCGCGAAAACACAGCGATATAGGGGAAGGTATGAGAGGTGCGCAAAATCATAGCGATATAGGGGAAGCTATGGTAAGTGTGCGAAAACACAGTGATATAGGGCTTGCTATGGGAGGTGCATGAAAACACAGCGATATACATGAAGGAATGAGAGGTGTATGAAAACATGTCAATATTGGGGAAGCGATGAGAGGTGCGCAAAAATGCAGCGATATAGGGGACGGTATGAGAGGTGCGTGAAAACAGTGATATAGTGGAAGCTATAGGAGGTGCGCGAAAGCATGGCAATATAGGAGAATGTATGAGACATGAGCGAAAACTCAGCTAAAAAGGGGAAGCTATGAGAGTTTTGCAAAAACACGGTGATATAGGCAAATCTATGAGAGGCGAGCAAATATGCAACGATATAGGGGAAGCTATGGGAGGTGCGCCAAAATACAGCGATATAGGGGAAGCTATCAGAGGTGCACGAAAACACAGCAAGAAAGGGGAAGCTATGGGAGGTGCGCGAAAATACAGCGATATAGTGGAAGGTAAGAGATGCACGCGAAAACACAGTGATATATGGGAAGCTATGGGAGGTGCGTGAAAGACGGCGATATTAGGGCAGGTATGCGAGGTGCGCAAAAACACAGCGATGTAGGGGAAGCTATGGGAGGTGCGTGAAAACAGAGCGATATAGGAGAAGGTATGACAGGTGCGCGAAAACTCACAGATGCAGGAGAAGCTATGGGAGGTGCGCTACAACAGAGTGATATAGGAGAAGGTATGACAGGTGCGCGAAAACACAGTGATGTAGGGGAATGTATGAGAGCTGCGTGAAAACACGGTGATATAGTGGCAGCTATGAGAGGTGAGCAAAAACACAGCGATATGGGGAAGGTATGAGAAGTGCTCGAAATCAGAGCTATATAGGTGAAGGTATGGGACGTGCACGAAAACACAGCGATGCAGGTGAATGCACGAGAAGTGCACAAAAACACGGCGATTCAGGGGAAGTTATGAGAGGTGAGAGAAAACACATCTCTATAGGGGAAGGTATGAGATCTGCGTGAAAATACGGCCATATAGTTGCAGCTATGAGAGGTGCGCAAAAACACCGCGATATAGGGGAAGGTATGAGAGGTGAGCAAAAATCTGGTGATGTAGGGGACTGTATGTGAGGTGCGCGAAAACACAGCAATATATGGGAGCTATGGGAGGTGAGCGAAAACACACCGATATAGGGGAAGCTATGAGAGGTGCGAGAAATCACAGCGATATCAGGAAAAGGATGAGAGGTCACGAAAATACAGTATTATAGGGGAACCTATGAGAGGTGCTCAAAACCATGGCGATATATGGGAAACTATGGGAGGTGCACGGAAACACAGCGATATAAGGGAAGTTATGCGGTGTGCGAGAAAACACAGCAATATAGTGGAAGATATGAGAAGTGCGTGAAAACAGGGCAATATAGGGGAAGCTATAAGGGGTGAGCAAAAATGCAGCGATATTGGGGAAGGTATCAGAGGTGCGCAAAAACATAATGTTATTGGGAAGCTATGGGAGGTGCGGAAAAACACATCGATGTAGAGGAAGCTATGAGAGCTGCTTGAAAACACAGCCATATAGGGGAAGCTATGCAAGGTGCGCGAAAACACAACGATTTGGGGGAAGCTATGAGAAGTGCATGAAAACAACGCAATATATGGGAAGCTATGAGAGGTGCACGAGAACACAGCGATATAGAGGAAGCTATGAGAGTGGACCATTAACTCATCGATTATATGCGATGGTATGAGAGCTGCATGAAAACACATCGGTATAGGGAAATCTATGAGAGGTGCGCGAAAACGCAGCGATATATGGGAAGCTACTGGAGGTGCACGAAAGTACAGGGACATAGGGGAAGGCATGAGAGGTGCGAGAAAACACAGCGATATAGGGGAAGCTATGGGAGGTGTGCGAAAACACAGCGATATAGGAGAAGGTATGAGAGGTGCGAGAACAACAGAGTGATATAGGGGAAACAATGGGAGGTGAGCGAACACAAGGCGATATATGTGAAGGTATGTGAGGTGCTTGAAAACACGTCGATATAGGGGAAGTGATGGGAGGTGCGCGAAAGTGCAGCGAAATACGGAACGGTATGCGAGGTGCGTGTATACACATTGATATAGGGGAAGGTGGGGAAGGTATGAGAGGTACGCGAAAACACATCGATATAGTGGAAGGTATGTGAGGTGCGCGATAACACAGCAATATAGAGGAAGCTATGAGAGGTCTGCGAAAACACGCGTTATAAGGGCCGCTATGAGAGGTGCGCGAAAACACAGCAATATAGGGGAAGCTATAAAAGCTGCTTGATCACACAGCGATATAGGGGAAGATGTGAGAGGTGCGCAAAAAAATGGCGATATGGGGGAAGCTATAAGAGCTGAATGAAAACACAGCTAAATAGGAGAAGGTATCAGAGGTGTGCGAAAACACAATGATATTGGGGAAGCTATGGGAGGTGCGTGAAAACACAGCAATATAGGGGAAGCTATGAGAGGACTGCGAAAACACGCGTTATAGGGGCAAGTATGAGAGGTGCGTGTAAACACATCAATACAGGGGAAGCTACGAGAGGTGCACGAAAACACATGGATATAGTGGAAGCTATGAGAAGTGCATGAAAACACAACGACATAGGGGAAGGTATGCGAGGTGCGCGAAAGCATGGCGATATAGGGGAAGCTACGAGAGGTGCGTGAAAACACGCTGATATAGGAGACGCTATTAGAGGGGACCATTAACTCAGCGATATGTGCGACGGTATGCGAGGTGCACGAAAACACAACAATATAGGGGAATCTATGGGAGGTGAGCGAAAACATAGCGATATAGGGAAAGCTATAAGAGGTGCGTGAAAACGCAGCGATACATGGAGAGCTACAGGAAATGCGCGAAAACAGAGGGATATAAAGGAAGGTATGAGAGGTGCGGAAAAACACAGCGATATAGTGGAAAGGTATGCGAGGTGCGCGAAAACACGGCAAAATAAGGGAAGCTATAAGAGCTGAGCGAAAACACAGCAATAGAAGGTAAGCTATGGGAGGTGCTCGAAAACACGGCGATATAGAGGAAGGTATAAGATGTACAGAAAAAGACGGCTATACAGGGGAAGGTATGAGATGTGCACGAAAACACAGCCATATTGGGGAATGCATGGGATGTGCGTGAAAACACAGCAGTAAGGAGAAACTGTGGGAGGTGTGCGAAAACATGGCATTAAAGGGCAACTTATGAGAGGTGCGCGAAAACACAGCCATATTGGGAACGTATGTGAGGTGCGCGAAAACACAGCTATAGAGAGGAACCTACGGGAGGTGCTCGAATACACGGCGGTATAGGGGAAGGTATGAGAGGAGTATGATAACATGGTGATACAGGGGAAGGTTTGAGAGGTGCGCGAAAAACACAGCAGTAAGGGGAAGCTATGGGAGGTGTGCGAAAACACGGCGATACAGGGGAAGGTATGAGAGGTGCGTGAAAAAAACAGCGTTACAGGATAAACTATGGGAGGTGCACAAAAACACTGTGATATAGGGGAAAATATTTGAGCTGAGCGAAAACACTATGTAGAGGGAAAGCTATGGAAGGTGCTCGAAAACACGGCGATATAGGCGAAGGTATGAGAGGTGTGCGAAAAAACTGTGTTATTGGGGAAAATATGGGAGGTGCGGGAAAACACAGCGATATAAGGGAAGTTCTAGGAGGTGCGCGTAAACACATCGATATATTGGAAGGTATGCGAGGTGCGTGAAAACACAGCGATATAGGGGAAGCTATGAGTGGTCTGCGAAAACACGCG